>NC_086445.1:353276503-353389003 GCF_028390025.1 Pseudophryne corroboree
TTGCCGTAACATCTTTCCTGGCCTTAATAAGCGTAGGAATGACTTCTTCCGGAATACCCTTTTCCTTTAGGATCCGGTGTTCAACCGCCATGCCGTCAAACGCAGCCGCGGTAAGTCTTGGAACAGACAGGGCCCCTGTTGTAGCAGGTCCTGTCTGAGCGGTAGAGGCCACAGGTCCTCTGAGAGCATCTCTTGAAGTTCCGGGTACCACGCTCGTCTTGGCCAATCCGGAACCACGAGAATGGTGTTTACTCCTCGCTTTCTTATTATTCTCAATACCTTTGGTATGAGAGGAAGAGGAGGGAACACATAAACCGACTGGTACACCCACGGTGTCACTAGAGCGTCCACAGCTATCGCCTGAGGGTCCCTTGACCTGGCGCTATATCTTTTTAACTTTTTGTTGAGGCGGGACGCCATCATGTCCACCTGTGGTTTTTCCCAACGGTTTACCAGCATCTGGAAGACTACTGGATGAAGTCCCCACTCTCCCGGGTGGAGGTCGTGTCTGCTGAGGAAGTCTGCTTCCCAGTTGTCCACTCCCGGAATGAACACTGCTGACAGTGCTAGTACATGATTCTCCGCCCATCGGAGAATTCTTGTGGCTTCCGCCATCGCCATCCTGCTTCTTGTGCCGCCCTGTCGATTTACATGGGCGACTGCCGTGATGTTGTCTGACTGGATCAGCACCGGCTGGTGTAGGAGCAGGGATTTTGCTTGACTTAGGGCATTGTAGATGGCCCTTAGTTCCAGAATATTTATGTGAAGGGAAGTCTCCTGACTCGACCATAGTCCTTGGAAGTTTCTTCCCTGTGTCACTGCCCCGCAGCCTCGAAGGCTGGCATCCGTGGTCACCAGGACCCAGTCCTGTATGCCGAACATGCGGCCCTCTAGAAGATGGGCACTCTGCAGCCACCACAGTAGCGACACCCTGGTTCTTGGAGACAGGGTTATCAAGCGATGCATCTGAAGATGCGATCCGGACCACTGGTCCAACAGGTCCCACTGAAAGATTCTGGCATGGAACCTGCCGAAGGGAATTGCTTCGTAAGAAGCCACCATCTTTCCCAGGACCCGCGTGCAGCGATGCACTGATACCTGTTTTGGTTTCAGGAGGTCTCTGACTAGAGATGACAACTCCCTGGCTTTCTCCTCCGGGAGAAACACTTTTTTTCTGGACTGTATCCAGAATCATACCCAGGAACAGTAGTCGTGTCGTCGGAACCAGCTGTGACTTTGGGATATTCAGAATCCAGCCGTGCTGGTGCAGCACCTCCTGAGATAGTGCTACTCCCACCAACAACTGTTCCTTGGACCTCACTTTTATTAGGAGATCGTCCAAGTACGGGATAATTAAAACTCCCTTTTTTCGAAGGCGTATCATCATTTTCGCCATCACCTTGGTAAATACCCTCGGTGCCGTGGACAGTCCAAACGGCAGCGTCTGGAATTGGTAATGGCAATCCTGTACCACAAATCTGAGGTACTCCTGGTGAGGATGGTAAATGGGGACATGCAAGTAAGCATCCTTGATGTCCAGGGATACCATGTAATCCCCCTCGTCCAGGCTCGCAATATCCGCCCTGAGCGATTCCATCTTGAACTTGAATTTTTTTATGTATGTGTTCAAGGATTTCAAATTTAAAATGGGTCTCACCGAACCGTCCGGTTTCGGTACCACAAACAGTGTGGAATAGTAACCCCGGCCTTGTTGAAGTAGGGGTACCTTGATTATCACCTGCTGGGAATAGCGCTTGTGAATTGCCGCTATCACCGCCTCCCTGTCTGAGGGAGCAATCGGCAAGGCAGATTTTAGGAACCGGTGGGGTGGAGACGCCTCGAATTCCAGTTTGTACCCCTGAGATACTATTTGAAGGATCCAGGGATCCACCTGTGAGCGAGCCCACTGATCGCTGAAATTCTTGAGGCGGCCCCCCACCGTACCTGGCTCCGCCTGTGGAGCCCCACCGTCATGCGGCGGACTTGGAAGAAGAAGCGGGGGAGGACTTTTGCTCCTGGGAACCTGCTGTTTGTTGCAGCCTTTTTCCCCTACCTCTGCCTCTGGACAGAAAGGACCCGCCTTTTCCACGCCTGTTTTTCTGAGTCCGAAAGGACTGTACCTGATAAAACGGCGCCTTTTTAGGCTGTGAGGGAACATGGGGTAAAAATGCTGACTTCCCAGCAGTTGCTGTGGAAACTAGGTCCAAGAGACCATCCCCAAATAATTCCTCACCCTTATATGGTAACACTTCCATGTGCTTTTTTGAATCTGCATCTCCTGTCCACTGGCGAGTCCATAAGCCTCTCCTAGCAGAAATGGACAATGCACTTACTTTAGATGCCAATCGGCAGATTTCCCTTTGTGCATCTCTCATATATAAGACTGAGTCTTTTATATGGTCTATGGTTAACAGGATCGTGTCTCTGTCTAATGTGTCAATATTTTCTGACAGTTTATCTGACCACGCAGCGGCAGCACTGCACATCCAAGCTGACGCAATAGCTGGCCTAAGTATAATGCCTGTGTGTGTATATACAGACTTCAGGATCGCCTCCTGCTTTCTATCAGCAGGTTCCTTGAGGGCGGCCGTATCTGGAGACGGTAGTGCCACCTTTTTAGACAAACGTGTGAGCGCTTTATCCACTCTAGGGGGTGTTTCCCAACGTGACCTATCCTCTGGCGGGAAAGGGAACGCCATTAGTACCTTCTTAGGAATTACCAATTTTTTATCAGGGAAAGCCCACGCTTCTTCACACACTTCATTTAATTCATCTGATGGGGGAAAAACTACGAGTAGTTTTTTCTCTCCAAACATAATACCCTTTTTAGTGGTACCAGTAGTTATATCAGAAATGTTTAACACCTCTTTCATTGCCTCAATCATACAGTGAATGGCCTTAGTGGGCATCAGGTTTGACTCATCGTCGTCGACACTGGTGTCAGTATCCGTGTCGACATCTGGGTCTGCTTGAGGTAGCGGGCGTTTTAGAGCCCCTGACGACCCATGCGACGCCTGGGCAGGCACGAGCTGAGAAGTCGGCTGTCCCACATTTGGCATGTCGTCGATTTTCTTATATAAGGAGTCTATACGTGCACTCATTACTTTCCATAAGCCCATCCACTCAGGTGTCTGCCCCGCAGGGGGTGACATCCCTTCTAAAGGCATCTGCTCCGCCTCCACATCATTATCCTCATCAAACATGTCGACACAGCCGTACCGACACACCGCACACACACAAGGAATGCTCCGAATGAGGACAGGACCCACAAAAGCCCTTTGGGGGGACAGAGTGAGAGTATGCCAGCACACACCAGAGCGCTATATAATGCAGGGACTAACTAAGTTATGTCCCCTATAGCTGCTTTTTTATATTATATATGTATTGCGCCCAAATTTAGTGCCCCCCCTCTCTGTTTTTACCCTGTTCTGAAGTGTAGACTGCAGGGGAGAGCCAGGGAGCTTCCTTCCAGCGGATCTGTGAAGGAGAAATGGCGCCAGTGTGTCTGAGGGAGATAGCTCCGCCCCTTTTCCGCGGCCTATTCTCCCGCTTTTTTCTGGATTCTGGCAGGGGAATTTACCACATATATAGCCTCTAGGGCTATATATTGTGGTATTTTTGCCAGCCAAGGTGTTTTTATTGCAGCTCAGGGCGCCCCCCCCCCCCAAGCGCCCTGCATCCTCAGTGACCGGAGTGTGAAGTGTGCATGAGGAGCAATGGCGCACAGCTGCAGTGCTGTGCGCTACCTTGGTGAAGACTGATGTCTTCTGCCGCCGATTTTCCGGACCTCTTCTTGCTTCTGGCTCTGTAAGGGGGACGGCGGCGCGGCTCCGGGACCGAACACCAAGGACTGGGCCTGCGGTCGATCCCTCTGGAGCTAATGGTGTCCAGTAGCCTAAGAAGCCCAATCCGGCTGCAAGCAGGCGAGTTCGCTTCTTCTCCCCTTAGTCCCTCGCTGCAGTGAGCCTGTTGCCAGCAGGTCTCACTGAAAATAAAAAACCTAAAATTATACTTTCTATCTAAGGGCTCAGGAGAGCCCCTAGTGTGCATCCAACCTCGGCCGGGCACGAAATCTAACTGAGGCTTGGAGGAGGGTCATAGTGGGAGGAGCCAGAGCACACCAGGTAGTCCTAAATCTTTCTAGAGTGCCCAGCCTCCTTCGGAGCCCGCTATTCCCCATGGTCCTTACGGAGTTCCCAGCATCCACTAGGATGTTAGAGAAAATAAGAATTTACTTACCGATAATTCTATTTCTCGTAGTCCGTAGTGGATGCTGGGACTTCCGTAAGGACCATGGGGAATAGCGGCTCCGCAGGAGACTGGGCACAAAAGTAAAAGCTTTAGACTAGCTGGTGTGCACTGGCTCCTCCCCCTATGACCCTCCTCCAAGCCTCAGTTAGGATACTGTGCCCGGACGAGCTTACATAATAAGGAAGGATTTTGAATCCCGGGTAAGACTCATACCAGCCACACCAATCACACCGTACAAACTGTGATCTGAACCCAGTTAACAGCATGATAAACGTAGGAGCCTCTGAAAAGATGGCTCACAACAATAAACAACCCGATTTTTTTGTAACAATAACTATATACAAGTATTGCAGACAATCCGCACTTGGGATGGGCGCCCAGCATCCACTACGGACTACGAGAAATAGAATTATCGGTAAGTAAATTCTTATTTTCTCTGACGTCCTAGTGGATGCTGGGACTTCCGTAAGGACCATGGGGACTATACCAAAGCTCCCAAACGGGCGGGAGAGTGCGGATGACTCTGCAGCACCGAATGAGAGAACTCCAGGTCCTCCTCAGCCAGGGTATCAAATTTGTAGAATTTAGCAAACGTGTTTGCCCCTGACCAAGTAGCTGCTCGGCAAAGTTGTAAAGCCGAGACCCCTCGGGCAGCCGCCCAAGATGAGCCCACCTTCCTTGTGGAATGGGCTTTTACAGATTTTGGCTGTGGCAGGCCTGCCACAGAACGTGCAAGCTGAATTGTACTACAAATCCAACGAGCAATCGTCTGCTTAGAAGCAGGAGCACCCAGCTTGTTGGGTGCATACAGGATAAACAGCGAGTCAGATTTTCTGACTCCAGCCGTCCTGGAAACATATATTTTCAGGGCCCTGACTACGTCCAGCAACTTGAGTCCTCCAAGTCCCTAGTCGCCGCAGGTACCACAATAGGCTGGTTCATGTGAAACGCTGAAACCACCTTAGGGAGAAATTGAGGGCGAGTCCTCAGTTCTGCCCTGTCTGAATGAAAAATTAGGTAAGGGCTTTTATATGATAAAGCCGCCAATTTAGAGACACGCCTGGCTGAAGCCAGGGCTAACAGCATGACCACTTTCCATGTGAGATATTTCAATTCCACAGTGGTGAGTGGTTCAAACCAATGTGATTTTAGGAGACTCAACACTACATTGAGATCCCAAGGTGCCACTGGAGGCACAAAAGGAGGCTGTATATGCAGTACCCCTTTGACAAACATCTGAACTTCAGGCACTGAAGCCAGTTCTTTTTGGAAGAAGATTGACAGGGCCGAAATTTGAACCTTAATGGACCCTAATTTTAGGCCCATAGATAGTCCTGTTTGCAGGAAATGCAGGAAACGACCCAGTTGAAATTCCTCTGTAGGGGCCTTCTTGGCCTCACACCACGCAACATATTTCCGCCAAATGCGGTGATAATGTTTTGCGGTTACAACCTTTCTGGCCTTGACCAGGGTAGGGATGACTTCATCTGGAATGCCATTTTCCTTCAGGATCCGGCGTTCAACCTCCATGCCGTCAAACGCAGCCGCGGTAAGTCTTGAAACAGACAAGGTCCCTGCTGGAGCAGGTCCTTTCTGAGAGGTAGAGGCCACGGGTCCTCCGTGAGCATCTCTTGCAGTTCCGGGTACCAAGTTCTTCTTGGCCAATCCGGAGCCACGAGTATAGTTCTTACTCCTCTCCTTCTTATGATTCTCAGTACTTTGGGTATGAGAGGCAGAGGAGGGAACACATACACCGACTGGTACACCCACGGTGTTACCAGAGCGTCCACCGCTATTGCCTGAGGGTCCCTTGACCTGGCGCAATATTTGTTGAGACGGGACGCCATCATGTCCACCTTTGGTTTTTCCCAACGGTTTACAATCACTTGGAAGCCTTCTGGGTGAAGTCCCCACTCCCCCGGGTGGAGGTCGTGTCTGCTGAGGAAGTCTGCTTCCCAGTTGTCCACTCCCGGAATGAACACTGCTGACAGTGCTACCACATTATTTTCCGCCCAGCGGAGAATCCTTGCAGCTTCTGCCATTGCCCTCCTGCTTCTTGTGCCGCCCTGTCTGTTGACGTGGGCGACTGCCGTGATGTTGTTCGATTGGATCAATACCGACTGACCCTGAAGCAGAGGCCTTGCTTGACTTAGGGCATTGTAAATGGCCCTTAGTTCCAGGATATTTATGTGAAGAGACGTTTCCATGCTTGACCACAAGCCCTAGAAATTTCTTCCCTGTGTGACTGCTCCCCAGCCTCTCAGACTGGCATCCGTGGTCACCAGCATCCAATCCTGAATGCCGAATCTGCGGCCCTCTAGAAGATGAGCACTCTGTAACCACCACAGGAGAGACACCCTTGTCCTTGGAGATAGGGTTATCCTCTGATGCATCTGAAGATGCGATCCGGACCATTTGTCCAGCAGATCCCACTGAAAAGTTCTTGCATGGAATCTTCCGAATGGAATTGCTTCGTAAGAAGCCACCATTTTTCCCAGGACTCTCGTGCATTGATGCACTGACACTTGGCCTGGTTTTAGGAGGTTCCTGACTAGCTCGGATAACTCCCTGGCCTTCTCCTCCGGGAGAAACACCTTTTTCTGGACTGTGTCCAGAATCATCCCCAGGAACAGTAGACGTGTTCATGGAATCAGCTGCGATTTTGGGATATTTAGAATCCACCCGTGCTGACGTAGCACTACCTGAGACAGTGCTACTCCGAACTCTAACTGTTCCCTGGATCTTGCCCTTATCAGGAGATCGTCCAAATAAGGGATAATTAAGACGCCTTCTCTTCGAAGAAGAATCATTGATGTCCAGAGATACCATATAGTCCCCTTCTTCCAGGTTCGCTATCACTGCTCTGAGTGATTCCATCTTGAATTTGAACCTTTTTATGTAAGTGTTCAAGGATTTCAGATTTAAAATTGGTCTCACCGAGCCGTCCGGCTTCGGTACCACAAACAGCGTGGAATAATACCCCTTTCCCTGTTGTAGGAGGGGTACCTTGATTATCACCTGCTGGGAATACAGCTTGTGAATAGCTTCCAATACTGCCTCCCTGTCGGAGGGAGGTGTTGGAAGAGCAGACTTCAGGAATCGGCGAGGGGGAGACGTCTCGAATTCCAATTTGTACCCCTGTGATACTACCTGCAGGATCCAGAGGTCCACTTGCGAGTGAGCCCACTGCGCGTTGAAATTTTTGAGACGGGCCCCCACCGTGCCCGAGTCCGCTTGTAAAGCCCCAGCGTCATGCTGAAGACTTGGCAGAAGCGGGGGAGGGCTTCTGCTCCTGGGAAGAGGCTGCCTGGTGCAGTCTTTTTCCTCTTCCTCTGCCCCGGGGCAGAAATAAGTGGCCTTTTGCTCGCTTGTTCTTATAGGAACGAAAGGACTGAGTTTGAAAAGACGGTGTCTTTTTCTGCTGAGAGGTGACCTGGGGTAAAAAGGTGGACTTTCCAGCCGTTGCCACCAGGTCTGATAGACCGACCCCAAATAACTCCTCCCCTTTATACGGCAATACTTCCATATGTCGTTTGGAATCTGCATCACCTGACCACTGTCGCGTCCATAACGCCCTTCTGGCAGAAATGGACATCGCACTTACTCTTGATGCCAGGGTGCAAATATCCCTCTGTGCATCACGCATATATAGTAATGCATCCTTTAAATGCTCTATAGTTAATAAAATACTGTCCCTATCCAGGGTATCAATATTTTCAGTCAGGGAATCCGACCAAGCCACTCCAGCGCTGCACATCCAGGCTGAGGCGATTGCTGGTCGCAGTAGAACACTAGTATGTGTGTATATACCTTTTAGGATATTTTCCAGCCTTCTATCAGCTGGTTCCTTGAGGGCGGCCGTATCAGGAGACGGTAACGCCACTTGTTTTGATAAGCGTGTGAGCGCCTTATCTACCCTAGGGGGTGTTTCCCAACGTGCCCTAACCTCTGGCGGGAAAGGGTATAGTGCCAATAATTTGTTAGAAATCAGCAGTTTTTTCTCGGGGGAAACCCACGCTTTATCACACACCTCATTTAATTCCTCTGATTCAGGAAAAACTACTGGTAGTTTTTTCACACCCCACATAATACCCTTTTTTGTGGTACTTGTAGTGTCAGAAATGTTCAATGCCTCCTTCATTGCCGTGATCATGTAACGTGTGGCCCTACTGGACATTACGTTTGTCTCCTCACCGTCGACACTGGATTCAGTATCCGTGTCTGGGTCTGTGTCGACCATCTGAGGTAACGGGCGTTTTAGCGCCCCTGACGGTGTCTGAGACGCCTGAACAGGCACTAACTGATTTGCCGGCTGTCTCATGTCGTCAACAGTTTTTTGCAAAGTGCTGACATTGTCACGTAATTCTTTAAATACGACCATCCAGTCAGGTGTCGACTCCCTAGGGGGTGACATCACTAACACAGGCAATTGCTCTGCTTCCACATCATTTTCCTCCTCATACATGTCGACACAATCGTACCGACACCCAGCACACACACAGGGAATGCTCTGATAGAGGACAGGACCCCACTAGCCCTTTGGGGAGACAGAGGGAGAGTTTGCCAGCACACACCAGAGCGCTATATATATATATGCAGGGATAACCTTATATAAGTGTTACTCCCTGTTATAGCTGCTGTATTATATATTAGCTGCCAATAGTGCCCCCCCTCTCTTGTTTTACCCTGATTCTTGTAGCAGGACTGCAGGGGAGAGTCAGGGAGCCTTCCTTCCAGCGGAACTGTGAGGGAAAATGGCGCTCGTGTGCTGAGGAGATAGGCTCCGCGGCCTTTTCTCCTGCTTTTTTCAGCAAAACTGGCAGGGGTTAAATGCATCCATATAGCCCAGGAGCTATATGTGATGCATTTCTTTAGCCATATAAGGTTTTTATAGTGTTTTATTGCGTCTCAGGGCGCTCCCCCCCAGCGCCCTGCACCCTCAGTGACCGGAGTGTGAAGTGTGCTGAGAGCAATGGCGCACAGCTGCAGTGCTGTGCGCTACCTTATTTGAAGACAGGAACGTCTTCTGCCGCCGCTTTCTCCGGACCTCTTCGCTCTTCTGGCTCTGTAAGGGGGCCGGCGGCGCGGCTCCGGGACCCATCCAGGCTGAACCTGTGATCGTCCCTCTGGAGCTAATGTCCAGTAGCCAAGAAGCCCAATCCACTCTGCACGCAGGTGAGTTCGCTTCTTCTCCCCTTAGTCCCACGATGCAGTGAGCCTGTTGCCAGCAGTACTCACTGAAAATAAAAAACCTATTTAAACTTTTACTTCTAAGCAGCTCAGGAGAGCCACCTAGCATGCACCCTTCTCGTTCGGGCACAAAAATCTAACTGAGGCTTGGAGGAGGGTCATAGGGGGAGGAGCCAGTGCACACCAGCTAGTCTAAAGCTTTTACTTTTGTGCCCAGTCTCCTGCGGAGCCGCTATTCCCCATGGTCCTTACGGAAGTCCCAGCATCCACTAGGACGTCAGAGAAAATATAATACCTTTATATGTGAGTTTTTTCTAAGCACAAGGAGGACACAACCTCTTGAAAACCCTGTGTCTCTTTTCACTTAGGTTGCTCATAGCATCCTCTATACAGAATTACTGACGCAATATTTGTTCCTACTATTTTTTGGTAGGTATTTATCAATTTTTCGTTTATTAAATTTTAAATTCAGGTTTTTTTCAAAAACTATAAATAGTTTTCCTATGTCCCCAAACAAGTTACCCCTGATGAAGTCAAATAGACGAAACGCGTTGGTTTATCAGCCATAAGTCAGTGATCCAGTTGGTGAAAACACTCCCTTTGTTGAGCTCACACCTTGTCAAGGCGAGGGAGTTAATACACCTACATCACTCACTGGACATCTTTCTCATTGATGGAACTATCAAATTTTTATGTACAACATTTTGTGAGACCTTATGTAAAAGGCTTTTTTATGAATATGTTATTTTGTTATTAAATATTTTATTCTAATTGGCCTTGGGCCATTTGTTTGGGTGACTTTCTGGTGAGGGGTTATCCACTGCAGGATCCCAGGAAATTTAGTCTTCCACAGTATAAGATATATCCACTTGGAAGGACTTCCGTTAAATCTATACAACAATACAGCGCACTAAGGAATTATTTTTTCTGTCTTATGCAAATTTGAGATTTGGCAACGGAGATCTCACCTGTAGTGCTGCTTTCTCTTTGAGCGCAAGATAAGGATAGATTATATATATATATATATATATATATATATATATATATATATATATATATATATATATATATATATATATAACAAACAGGGACAGCCCGGCACTCCACTCCAAATGACAACAGCAGCTGATGTGCCCTCCCGGTCAGTGACACGAAGTCCCAGGTAATCGGCTATGGTGATGTGGGCGGTACTCAATGCAGACTTCACAGCGTAATGAAAAATTACTTTATTAAGGCCAACATGTTTCGGGGACCAAACCCCGTCCTCAGGGCCAGACGTCTGTGTATACATATATACACACACACACACATATACACACAGTCCAGGAGGGACTGTACCACCGGATGAAGAGTCTTTGCAGTCACCTGATCCGAAGGGATGTCTGTCAGGCAAAATCAATGAGGGGGACGATTCTTGAAGGATACGGCGTAACCTCGAGTGACGACGTCCCGTACCCAGGCATCGAAGTGGCCTTCATCCATTCCTGGGTAAATCCTAGAAGTCGGCCCCCCACCCTGGGATCCCCCAGAGGGAGGCCAGCCCTGTCATGCGGCAGGCTTGTCAGTCTTGGAAGCAGGCCGACTGGCAGCCCAGGCCCGTTTGGGCTTATTGGGTTTGGAAGTGCGAACCTGTTTTGGGTACGCTTGACCCTTTGCTTTCCCTGAAGGACGAAAGGAAGTACTTTCAGCCTTCGGCACCGAACGAGCAGTACTAGGAAGACATGCTGTTTTAGCAGACGCTAAGTCAGCCACTATCTTGTCTTCTCCGAAAAGAATGTCTCCTTTGAAGGTTAACACCTCCAGGGTTTTCTTAGAGTCCATGTCCACAGACCAAGACCTCAACCAGAGAATTCGGCGAGCCAAAATGGACGTAGTAGAAGCCTTGGCCGCTAGAATACCAGCATCAGAAGCTGCCTCTTTAATGTAATGAGACGCTGTAACAATATATGATAACCACTGTCTAGCATGATCAGAAGTATTGGAAGGCAACTACCCCTCCAGCTCCTGAGCCCACGCTTCCGCAGCCCATGTCGCTGCAATAGTGGGCCTATGCACTGCACCGTTTAGGGTGTAGATTGCCTTCAAACAACCCAACACATGCTTGTCCGTCGGCTCTCTCAAAGATGTGAAAGTAGTTACAAGCAGAGCAGAAGAAACTACCAGCCGCTCCACTTGCGAATCCACTGGCGGTGGAGTTTCCTAATTTTTACTAAGCTCTGCAGCGAGGGGGTAACGAGCCAGCATCTTCTTGTGAGGCGTAAACTTCTTTCCTGGATTTTCCCAGGACTCCTGACGTATATGTCAACTAAATGGTCAGAGTGAGGGAAAACTTGTTTAATCACCTTCTGACGTTTAAACCTGTCCGGTTTCTTAGGGGCAGGCTCCTGTTTATCATCAACCTGAATAATGAGCCTGACAGCCTCTAACAAGTCAGGAACATCCACCTGCGAAACAACTTCCCAATTAGAAGCATCAGGATCAGAATCTGTGGGGTCCGTATAAGCGCCATCCTCATCAGACGAGGTGTCTGGGATATGGGTGGATTGTGAGGAAGTAATTGCCCGCTTAGAGGACACTTTAGTCTTAGGCGGGCGAGGGTTAGACTTTTGAGTAGTCAGTGATTGGTTCAATTGCTGTAACTGGTTGGACAGTTGATCTGCCCATGGCGGATTAACCGAGGGGACCATAAGCGGTTTTACCGGCACAGGGGGTCCCATAGGGGGCGTTAGTCTAGTTACCAGCGTATTTAATAGCGTGGAGAAGGTAGCCCAAGGTGGGTCATTATGTACCCCCGTTGCTACGGTCCCACTGGGGGGCAAGGAACCCCAGAACCTGAACCCTCAGCTGCTGTTATCCTCAAATGTGTCTGCAGCGTCAACACCACGCAGTGTGGGATCAGCCCCAGCTCCGTTGCCCCTTGTAGCTGACAATCAAAGGCTCAATGCAAGGCAACACAGCAAAATTATCAGCAGCAAAATACCTCACAAGAACTCTCTGTGCAGTGTATTAGCACAAAAAGGGGATTCAAGAGGTATATTGTGACTAAAAATCACAGAGAAAAATACACAGTATATCTTGTTAACTGCCTATATTATGGTAAACCTGACACACTTAGCCCCCTCAGATTATAGAATATAGGGATAGCAATCTGACAGACACGAAATGGAGTTCACACAGCAGCTATATGCACACACACAAAGTCACAGTTTGTACAATGCAGAAATTATGACATGCAATAAAACTGCACTGGACTAGCAATACAGAGTAGTACTATGCATCGCTATACACTGAATTAGATATAACAATGCACAGTAAAGACTGGATGTCTCTCACAGGGTACTTGTACTAAATAACCCTGACTAAATGCACTTTTTCTTAACTAACACTGTCAGCAGACATGTAGAATACTTAAGTGTCCTGTAAAATGCACAGCGCTGACAGGCAGGCGGCTTTACAGAGGAGGATTTGCCCAAACAGTCCCAGGAACAGTGTTGCTCTGTGTAATGGTGCCAAAACACAGACTGGGAGTGAGGGAGAGAGAGATATGCAGCTCCAGGGCGGGAACATTTACTGGAAATGGCGCCCTGGGGGAGGGGCTACAGGTCAAAGCCTTATCACCCTGCTGGACTTCACCACCGGTTACTGGGGGCTTAAGAAAACAGTTTGAGAGAAAACAGACATGTGCCCATGACTTGGTGGTCTAGTGGGGTCCCTGTACTGCCACAGTGTCCACGCCAGCGCGTGCGGGGACCGCGATTTACAGCGGGTCCCGTTTTGGGTACCCCTTACCTCCTCCCTATAGTGCGGCCACGCGATCCGAGAGAGCAGCGGTTGTGTGTGTGACTAACTTCAGAAGAAAACTGGAGCCTCCACTGTAGGTACCCGGCAACTAGGGTGCGGGAGTGTACAGTGCCGCTGGGGGAGGTGATGGAGCTGCAGTAGGAGATGTCTCACGGACATCTAACACTGTCAGTGTCTCTGCTGCAGCCCTTGAAGTCTTCAAATTTTCTTAAAAGCTTCTTTTAGGGCTGCTGGAGCAGCCCCCCTGTTAAGTGCCTGTTTACTGCAAGGCACAAACTACATAGCTGAGCACCTGTGCACGGAGGCGTGGCTATAGAGGCGGCGGCGCTAGGCATTCTGGGAACAGTCAAAGCTTTGAGCCTGTTGGTGCCTCGGATCAAGATCCAACTCTACACCCCAATGTCATTCCCTGTGGAGCCCAGTGTACCCCGCAGCAGAAATAGAGACAGAAAAAGATTGTGATAGATGGATCTGCTTTTGGCATTAGTGTCGGAATCTTGCCCACCAGTTGGAGAACTGCATGGGAAAATATAACTGCATCGCCAATGAGAGTCCAGAAAATGAAATAGTTTTTCAGTGTGATTCTATCAGTGCACAAGTACATCCAGTAGTAGAGGGATATGCTATGCCAAGTTTACCCCAGCAATCTACAAATGTTGAATTTGAGGGCAGCTACAACCGATAACAGAGGGGTATATTCTTTACCAAAGGAAAACAAACAAATGCTGAGATAGTATCATATTGATTATAGGAAGCGGATTTGATACATCCAAGTGTGATACGGTATATATAGAATTTATAAAATATATATAGAATATATCAAGAAAGTCTGTAGCTGATACATAGAAACAAGAATAATCTTTTGGATACCATTGTTTGCTAATGTGTAGCAAGAATGTTTTAATTCAGTTACATTCTGATTACACAATGCACTATTGAGATCAACATATCATACAAAGTTGACTTTTTGCACAGCTAACCTAAAACAATCTCAGCACATGTGTGTGACTGCCCTTTTTTTAGTGGAACTTTGGAAAACACATCTTCTATTTTTGGATGTAGCCGTGTATTTATCTAGCTATTACAGATTTGCTTGATATATTCTATATACAGGTTGAGTATCCCATAACCAAATATTCCGAAATACAAAATTTTTTTGAGTGAGAGTGAAACCTTTGTTTTCTGATGGCTCAATGTACACAAACTTCGTTTAGTACACAAAGTTATTAAAAATATTGTATTAAATATCCTTCAGGTTGTGTGTATAAGGTGTATATGAAACATACATGCATTCTGTGCTTAGGCTTGGGACCCATCACCATGATATCTGATTATGGTATGCAATTATTCCAAAATACAAAAAAAATCCGATATCCAAAATACTTGTGTTCCCAAGCATTTTGGATAAGGGATACTCAACCTGTATTATACGGATTACAGACATTCTTGATATATTCTATACATACCTTATCACTTTTGGATGTATAAAATCAGCTTCCTATAGTCAACATGATACCATCTCAGCATTTATGTTTGTTTTCTTTTGGTAAAATGTTTTAAAATTATACCCCTCTGTTATCGGTTGTAGCTGCCCTCAAATTCAACATTTGCAGATTGCTGGGGCAAACTCGGCATAGCATATCCCTCTACTACTGGATGTACTTGTGCACTGATAGTGCTTCAGTGTGATTCTATTTCATTTTCTGGACTCTCATTGGAAAATCAGTGATATTTTCCGAGGCAGTTCTCCAACTGGTGGGCAAGATTCAGACAATGTAACGCCAAAAGCAGATACATCTATCACAATCTTTTTCTCTCTCTATATATATTTCTCTTTTTTCTGAACTCTCAATGATTCTGGAGTAGTGTGCAAAGCACCTACTATCATACCATACTGTACAAGCCCAATCCAGTTTGATCTTGGAAACAATCCAGTATAGGGCCGAACTAGTACCGGGTGGGAGACCACCAGGGAATATGCTGTACAGTAGGTACATATTCAACTCCAGTCTAACGTTGAACGCAGATTCACTTCTGAGATTCTATTATTAGATTCGACCTAGGTGCCAAATTCACATCAATCTGTACTTAGATTTATGATACACATAGGAACAATTGATATTGCCCAGTTCCACCACGTGTTGGTTCTGGAGGGTTAAAGGTTCTATTTGGATCTTCCGCTGGATAGTACCCTATTTAAGGCAACTCACTGTCCAACAATTATTTCCTGCGCCAACCACCTTGTTAGTTTTTAATGCACCCTGTATGTTTAGGAGAATTTATTTTACTAAAGAAGTAAAAGCTATGTTTTAATATGTATAATCTAACACATTACTTTACTATTGACCTTTAAAGAGTGCGCCAAAAAAGGAGTCTTAGTACACCAACAGTGGAATTGTAGTTTATACCTAAGTATCTTATCAGATGTTGGTTTATATTTATTAAACCTAAAACTAATTATAACGAGTGTGGAATCAATCTCATTTCTGTGTACCCTCATCAGAGTCAGACTGTAGGACATGGGCCAAAGTACGTTTTTGCGGACAAATAGCAGGGGACTGAGACGCTGATTTGGGAAGAGTCTCTTTTCATAAACTCAGTTATAGATTGAGAAAGAGACACAATACTTAAGACAATCTGAGATAACTTATTAGAGATTGTGAAAATCATTCCCCTAATGGAGTCCAGCCATGCTGGTTCTGCCTCACTAGCATGGGAAGGGATACTACACGGAGTACACACTAATGAACCCCCTGGAGAGGAGGAACACTGTGCCTTACATGAAACACTTTTCCTGACATACTGTAACTGGAATGGGTCGACCCAACTTAAGTCGATAGTCATTAGGTCGACCACTGAAGGTCGACATGGGCATTAGGTCGACATGTACTAGGTCAACTGGTGAAAAAGGTCGACATGAGTTTTTGGTGTAGTTTTCTTCGTAAAGTGACGGGGAACCCCAATTAGTGCACCGTGTCCCCTCGCTTCGGGCAAGGTGCCTCGCTTCACTCAGCACAGGTTACCGTTCCAATCGTAGTCCGCGTGGATCAAGTATGGAAAAAGCCAAAAAATGAAGAAGAAAAAAATACAAAATAAAAAAAAATAGGATTTTGGTTACCTACCGGTAAATCCTTTTCTCGTAGTCAGAACCGTTGTTCTTCTTACCAGTTGAAGAACTTTTGGTATCAGAGGAAGTGGAGGGAACACATACACTGACGTGAAAACCCACAGTGTCACCAGTGCGTCCACTGCCACTGCCTGTGGGTCTCTCGACCTGGAACAGTACCTCCGCAGCTTTTTGTTGAGGCGGGAGGCCATTATGTCTATGTGAGGAACCCCCCACCAACCGTTACTTCCTCGAACACCTCCGGATGGAGGCCCCACTCTCCTGGATGGAGATCCTGGATGGAGATCGTGTCTGCTGAGATAGTCTGCTTTCCAGTTGTCTACACCCGGAATGAAGATTGCCGACATCACCACCGCGTGCCTTTCTGCCCAGAGGAGGATTCTTGACACCTCTGACATGGCAGTCCTGCTATTCGTTCCGCCTTGTCGGTTTATGTAGGCCACTGTGGTCACATTGTCCGACTGCACCTGAACAGCCCGATCCCGTAGAAGGTGAGCTGCTTGCAGAAGGCCATTGTATAAGGCTCTTAGTTCCAGAATGTTTATCGGGAGAAGGGATTCCTGATCCGACTACCATCCTTGGAAGGTTTCCCCCTGAGCGACTGCTCCCCAACCTCTTAAGACTAGCATCCGTGGTTAGAAGGATCCAGTCTTGTACTCCGAACCTTCGGCCTTCCAGAAGGTGTGTTAGTTGTAGCCACCAGAGGAGCGAAAACCTGGCTTTCGGTGACAGATGTATCCTCTGGTGCATGTGTAGGTGAGATCCCGACCACTGGGCCAATAGATCCAGCTGAAAGGATTGAGTATGAAACCTTCCGTACTGTAGAGCCTCGTAGGAAGCAACCATCTTCACCAGAAGGCGGATGCACTGATGAACCGATACCCGGGAAAGCTTTAAGACATCCCAGGTCATTGTTTGAATCACCAATGCTTTCTCCACCGGCAGAAACACCCTCTGCACTTCCGTGTCTAGGATCATCCCCGGGAAAGACATCCTCCAGATGAGACTTCGGAAGGTTCAGGATCCAACCGTGCTCCTTGAGCAGATGTGTCGTGAGAACAATGGATCGCAACAACTTCTCCCTGGACGATGCCTTGATCAGGAGATCATCCAGATACGGAATAATGTTCAACCCTTGCTTGCGTAGGAGAACCATCATTTTCGCCATCACCTTGGTGAAGACCCTTGGTGCTGTGGAGAAGCCAAACGGCAGCGCCTGAAACGGATAGTGGTCGCCCAACAGTACAAACCTGAGGTATGCCTGATGCGGTGACCAAATGGGAATGTGGAGGTACGCATCCTTGATGTCCAGGGACACCAGGAATTCCTCCTCCGTCAGACCCGAGATGACAGCACTCAGAGACTCCATCTTGAATTTGAACTCCCTGAGGTAGGGGTTCAGATACTAAGTTCCGTATTGGCCGTACCGAACCATCTGGCTCCAGTACTACAAAAAGGTTCGAATAACCACCTTTGTTCCACTGATGAGGTGGAACTGGAACAATGACCCTGGATGCCAATTTTTGGATAGCTTCCAGAAGAATTGCTCTGTCTGCCGGCAAGCCTGACTTGAAGAGACGGTGAGGCGGGAGATCTTGAAACTCCAGCCTGTGCCCTCTGGACACTATATCCAGTACCCAGGGGTCCAGGCCAGACGACACCCAGACGTGGCTGAAATGCTGGAGTCTTGCCCCCACCTGACCTTCCTCCAGGCCCAGCTGTCTACCATCATGCGGAGGACTTTGGGGTATCAGAAGCGGGCTTCTGGCTCTGGGAGCCAGCGGGAGCAGGCTTCTTTCCCTTATCACGACCACCTCTGAATGTGTTCGAAGGCTTGTTCTTTCTAGGCCTCGCGGGCCGAAAGGGCTGTGACGTGGCTGGTGCAAAAGGCTTCTTCGTAGCCGGTGCAGCCGAGGGGAGAAAAGGAGACTTACCCACGGTAGCTGTGGCAATTCACGCATCCAGCGCCTACCCAAAGAGAGCCTGACCTGTATACGGTAGGCCCTCCACGCTGTTCCTGGATCCCGCGTCCGCAGACCATTGGCACAGCCAGAAACCCCTGCAAGCCGAGATGGACATGGAGGAGATCCCCACAGCCATGGAACCCAGGTCCTTCATGGAGTCTACCAGGAACCCTGCAGAATATTTCGTAAAAATAAATCTACATCCCCTTTATCCATCGTAGTCGATTACTCCTGCAGAGTGATTGACCACCTGGCAATAGCCTTAGAAATCCAAGCACAGGCTATAGTTGGCCGCAGTATAGCCCCTGAAGCCGTGTAAATGGATTTTAGCGTAGCGTCCACCTTGCGTCCTTCAACGCGGTAGAACCCGGGACTGGTAATACCACCTGTTTGGACAGCCTAGAGACAGAGGCGTCGACTATCGGCGGAGACTCCCACTTTTTTCTATCTTCCTGTGGGGAGGAAAAAGCAACCAAGACCCTCTCACGGATCTGGATTTTTATCTCCGGATTTTCCCAGGTTTTTTCAAAGACAGCATTTAATTCCTTAGATGCTGAGAAGGTGGTGGTGGTGGTGGGAAGGGGGTGTTGGCTTTTTACCGTCTGTGAAAAATGCCTCCTCATCCTGCTCAGGAGCTGTGTCAGTAATGTGCAACACATCCCTCACGGCATCAATCATCAAGTGCACCCCCCTAGCAAGTGATGCGTCCCCCTCGACACATCCCCGTCACAGTTTGCAGTGTCAGAACCGGTGTCCTTGTCATCCTGCATAATGTTGGCAAGCGAACATTTGTGAGAATGTACCGCAGGAGGCCCCGAGGGAGCAGAATCTGACCATACAACGATAAAGGATTGCAGTACCTGAGTGGCATGCTCAGTTGTAGCAACCCTTTCAGAAATTTGAGAAATAGTCCCACTAAGAGGCTAACCATTCCGGCTCTCTAGCTGGGATCTGCGCTACAACAGTGCAATCCTGATTACATGGGATGGGATCTTCCTGGGAAGATAAATCCTCTGCAGCATATGAAACAGAAGTCTCTAGACATGTTTGCAATATCACACCAATCACCCCACATACACACAGGGTACTAGGCAGACAGTTTTCCCCCCAAAAAATGGCAAGAGACACAGAGATTGGAACCAACCCACACACAGCGCTATTATAGGTATAGGGAGACCCCAAACCAGCGCTGGCTGTGTCCCTTAATAGGTGACAGTCTTTACACAGCCTCCCCTCCCTTCTACAACCCCTTAGTACCGTACAGATAGCTGGAGGTGCTCTGGAGGAACCTGTTCTTCCACTGGCAGTGAGCTGCAGGCAGGAAAATGGCGCTGAATGCTGCTGGGCCGCTCTGAGGAGAAGCTCCGCCCTCTTAATGGCGCTGTCTTCTCGCTCTTCTGAGATTATACTGGCCTGAGGATTTTATGCTGGCTGAAATCCGCAGACCCCGACAGGCTTGATTTGGTCAGTGTAGGGTCAGGTGTTGGTTCAGGGCACCGCTCACAGTGCCGCGCCAAAGTACGGCCGAGCCGTCCAGGAAGCCGCCATCTTCACACTGACACCCCGCTTGAGAGGGGGGACAGCGACTCAATACGCTTCAGCTCTGCAAGGGGGTGGCAGCTGGCTGCTGGGGTGAGCGTTCCCCTGTGGCGGGGTGCGATCTGTCCCCTCTGGAGCTCAATGTCCAGTCAGCGGAGACAGTGGCTCAGACCCCGCGGGGCGGACACTGCCCCCGCCCCTCAGTCCCTCATTGCAGGCAGCCTCCTGTAAAAAAATAAGAATTTACTTACCGATAATTCTATTTCTCATAGTCCGTAGTGGATGCTGGGGACTCCGAAAGGACCATGGGGAATAGCGGCTCCGCAGGAGACTGGGCACAAAAGTAAAAGCTTTAAGACTACCTGGTGTGCACTGGCTCCTCCCCCTATGACCCTCCTCCAAGCCTCAGTTAGGATACTGTGCCCGGACGAGCGTACACAATAAGGAAGGATTTTGAATCCCGGGTAAGACTCATACCAGCCACACCAATCACACTGTACAACTTGTGATCTGAACCCAGTTAACAGCATGATAATAGAGGAGCCTCTGAAAAGATGGCTCACAACAATAATAACCCGATTTTTTGTAACAATAACTATGTACAAGTATTGCAGACAATCCACACTTGGGATGGGTGCCCAGCATCCACTACGGACTATGAGAAATAGAATTATCGGTAAGTAAATTATTATTTTCTCTGACATCCTAGTGGATGCTGGGGACTCCGAAAGGACCATGGGGATTATACCAAAGCTCCCAAACGGGCGGGAGAGTGCGGATGACTCTGCAGCACCGAATGAGAGAACTCCAGGTCCTCCTCAGCCAGGGTATCAAATTTGTAGAATTTAGCAAACGTGTTTGCCCCTGACCAAGTAGCTGCTCGGCAAAGTTGTAAAGCCGAGACCCCTCGGGCAGCCGCCCAAGATGAGCCCACTTTCCGTGTGGAATGGGCTTTTACAGATTTTGGCTGTGGCAGGCCTGCCACAGAATGTGCAAGCTGAATTGTACTACAAATCCAACGAGCAATAGTCTGCTTAGAAGCAGGAGCACCCAGCTTGTTGGGTGCATACAGGATAAACAGCGAGTCAGATTTTCTGACTCCAGCCGTCCTGGAAACATATTTTCAGGGCCCTGACTACGTCCAGCAACTTGGAATCATCCAAGTCCCTAGTAGCCGCAGGCACCACAATAGGCTGGTTTAAGTGAAATGCTGAAACCACCTTAGGGAGAAATTGAGGACGAGTCCTCAATTCTGCCCTGTCCGTATGAAAAATTAGGTAAGGGCTTTTATAGGATAAAGCCGCCAATTCTGAGACACGCCTGGCTGAGGCCCGGGCTAACAGCATTACCACTTTCCATGTGAGATATTTTAAGTCCACAGTGGTCAGTGGTTCAAACCAATGTGATTTTAGGAACCCCAAAACTACATTGAGATCCCAAGGTGCCACTGGAGGCACAAAAGGAGGCTGTATATGCAGTACCCCCTTGACAAACGTCTGAACTTCAGGAACTGAAGCTAGTTCTTTTTGGAAGAATATTGACAGGGCCGAAATTTGAACCTTAATGGACCCTAATTTTAGGCCCATAGACAGTCCTGTTTGCAGAAAATGCAGGAAACGACCCAGTTGAAATTCCTCTGTAGGGGCCTTCCTGGCCTCACACCACGCAACATATTTACGCCAAATACGGTGATAATGTTGCACAGTTACATCCTTCCTGGCTTTGATCAGGGTAGGGATGACTTCATCCGGAATGCCTTTTTCCTTCAGGATCCGGCGTTCAACCGCCATGCCGTCAAACGCAGCCGCGGTAAGTCTTGGAACAGACATGGTCCCTGCTGGAGCAGGTCCTTTCTTAGAGGTAGAGGCCACGGGTCTTCCGTGAGCATCTCTTGAAGTTCCGGGTACCAAGTCCTTCTTGGCCAATCCGGAGCCACGAGTATAGTCCTTACTCCTCTCCTTCTTATGATTCTCAGTACCTTGGGTATGAGAGGCAGAGGAGGGAACACATACACTGACTGGTACACCCACGGTGTTACCAGAGCGTCCACAGCTATTGCCTGAGGGTCCCTTGATCTGGCGCAATATCTGTCCAGTTTTTTGTTGAGGCGGGACGCCATCATGTCCACCTTTGGTTTTTCCCAACGGTTCACAATCATGTGGAAGACTCCTGGGTGAAGTCCCCACTCCCCCGGGTGGAGATCGTGTCTGCTGAGGAAGTCTGCTTCCCAGTTGTCTACTCCCGGAATGAACACTGCTGACAGTGCTATCACATGATTTTCCGCCCAGCGAAGAATCCTTGCAACTTCCGTCATTGCCCTCCTGCTTCTTGTGCCGCCCTGTCTGTTTACGTGGGCGACTGCCGTGATGTTGTCCGACTGGATCAGCACCGGCTGACCCTGAAGCAGAGGCCTTGCCTGACTTAGGGCATTGTAAATGGCCCTTCGTTCCAGGATATTTATGTGAAGTGACGTTTCCATGCTTGACCACAAGCCCTGGAAATTTCTTCCCTGTGTGACTGCTCCCCAGCCTCTCAGGCTGGCATCCGTGGTCACCAGGACCCAGTCCTGAATGCCGAATCTGCGGCCCTCTAGAAGATGAGCACTCTGCAACCACCACAGGAGAGACACCCTTGTCCTTGGAGACAGGGTTATCCGCTGATGCATTTGAAGATGCGATCCGGACCATTTGCGATCCAGACCATTTGTCCAGCAGATCCCACTGAAAAGTTCTTGCGTGGAATCTGCCGAATGGAATCGCTTCGTAAGAAGCCACCATTTTTCCCAGGACCCTTGTGCATTGATGCACTGACACTTGGCCTGGTTTTAGGAGGTACCTGACTAGGTCGGATAACTCCCTGGCTTTCTCCTCCGGGAGAAACACCTTTTTCTGTACTGTGTCCAGAATCATCCCTAGGAACAGCAGACGTGTCGTCGGAATCAGCTGCGATTTTGGAATATTTAGAATCCATCCGTGCTGTCGTAGTACTACTTGAGATAGTGCTACTCCGACCTCTAACTGTTCTCTGGACCTTGCCCTTATCAGGAGATCGTCCAAGTAAGGGATAATTAAGACGCCTTTTCTTCGAAGAAGAATCATCATTTCGGCCATTACCTTGGTAAAGACCCGGGGTGCCGTGGACAATCCAAACGGCAGCGTCTGAAACTGATAGTGACAGTTCTGTACCACAAACCTGAGGTACCCTTGGTGAGAAGGGTAAATTGGGACATGGAGGTAAGCATCCTTGATGTCCAGAGACACCATATAGTCCCCTTCTTCCAGGTTCGCTATCACTGCTCTGAGTGATTCCATCTTGAATTTGAACCTTTGTATGTAAGTGTTCAAGGATTTCAGATTTAAAATAGGTCTCACCGAGCCGTCCCCTTTCCCTGTTGTAGGAGGGGTACCTTGATTATCACCTGCTGGGAATACAGCTTGTGAATGGCTTCCAATACCGCCTCCCTGTCGGGGGGAGACGTTGGTAAAGCAGACTTCAGGAACCGGCGAGGGGGAGACGTCTCGAATTCCAATTTGTACCCCTGAGATACTACCTGCAGGATCCAGGGGTCCACTTGCGAGTGAGCCCACTGCGCGCTGAAATTCTTGAGACGGGCCCCCACCGTGCCTGAGTCCGCTTGTAAGGCCCTAGCGTCATGCTGAGGACTTGGCAGAAGCGGGGGAGGGCTTCTGTTCCTGGGAAGAGGCTGTCTGCTGCAGTCTTTTTCCCCTTCCTCTGCCCCGGGGCAGATACGAGTGGCCTTTTGCCCGCTTGCCCTTATGGGGACGAAAGGACTGAGCCTGAAAAGACGGTGTCTTTTTCTGCTGAGAGGTGACCTGGGGTAAAAAGGTGGATTTCCCAGCCGTTGCCGTGGCCACCAGGTCCGATAGACCGACCCCAAATAACTCCTCCCCTTTATACGGCAATACTTCCATATGCCGTTTGGAATCCGCATCACCTGACCACTGTCGCGTCCATAACCCTCTTCTGGCAGAAATGGACAGCGCACTTACTCTTGATGCCAGAGTGCAAATATCCCTCTGTGCATCTCTCATATATAGAAATGCATCCTTTAAATGCTCTATAGTCAATAATATATTGTCCCTGTCCAGGGTATCAATATTTTCAGTCAGGGAATCCGACCAAACCACCCCAGCACTGCACATCCAGGCTGAGGCGATTGCTGGTCGCAGTATAATACCAGTATGTGTGTATATACTTTTTAGGATATTTTCCAGCTTCCTATCAGCTGGTTCCTTGAGGGCGGCCGTATCAGGAGACGGTAACGCCACTTGTTTTGATAAGCGTGTGAGCGCCTTATCTACCCTAGGGGGTGTTTCCCAACGTGCCCTAACCTCTGGCGGTAAAGGGTATAATGCCAATAATTTTTTAGAAATTAGCAGTTTTTTATCGGGGGAAACCCACGCTTCATCACACACCTCATTTAATTCATCTGATTCAGGAAAAACTACGGGTAGTTTTTTCACACCCCACGTAATACCCTTTTTTGTGGTACTTGTAGTATCAGAAATGTTCAAAACCTCCTTCATTGCCGTGATCATGTAACGTGTGGCCCTACTGGAAAATACGTTTGTTTCCTCACCGTCGACACTGGAGTCAGTGTCCGTGTCTGGGTCTGTGTCGACCACCTGAGGTAACGGGCGCTTTAGAGCCCCTGACGGTGTTTGAGACGCCTGTACAGGTATTAACTGATTTGCCGGCTGTCTCATGTCGTCAACAGTCTTTTGTAAAGTGCTGACACTATCACGTAATTCCTTCCATAAGACCATCCAGTCAGGTGTCGACTCCCTAGGGGGTGACATCACTAATACAGGCAATTGCTCCGCCTCCATACCATTTTCCTCCTCATACATGTCGACACAACGTACCGACACACAGCACACACAGGGAATGCTCTGATAGAGGACAGGACCCCACTAGCCCTTTGGGGAGACAGAGGGAGAGTTTGCCAGCACACACCAGAGCGCTATATATATATATATATATATATATATACACATATATATATATATACATATACATATATACAGGGATAACCTTATATAAGTGTTTTTCCCTTATATAGCTGCTGTATAGATTTATCTGCCAAATTAGTGCCCCCCCTCTCTTTGTTTTACCCTGTTTCTGTAGTGCAGGACTGCAGGGGAGAGTCAGGGAGCTTCCCTCCAACGGAGCTGTGAGGAAAAATGGCGTCAGTGTGCTGAGGAGATAGGCCCCGCCCCCTTCTCGGCGGCCGTTCTCCCGCTTTTTTATGGAAAAACAGGCATGAGTTAAATGCATCCATATAGCCCAGGAGCTATATGCGATGCATTTTTTGCCCCCTAAGGTGTTTATATTGCGTCTCAGGGCGCCCCCACCCAGCGCCCTGCACCCTCAGTGACCGGAGTGTGAAGAGTGCTGAGAGCACAGGACGTCTTCTGCCGCCGATTTTTCCGGACCTCTTCTGCTCTTCTGGCTCTGTAAGGGGGACGGCGGCGCGGCTCTGGGACCCATCCATGGCTGGGCCTGTGATCGTCCCTCTGGAGCTAATGTCCAGTAGCCTAAGAAGCCCAATCCACTCTGCACGCAGGTGAGTTCGCTTCTTCTCCCCTTAGTCCCTCGATGCAGTGAGCCTGTTGCCAGCAGGTCTCACTGAAAATAAAAAACTTTTTTCTAAGCAGCTCAGGAGAGCCACCTAGACTGCACCCTTCTCGTTCGGGCACAAAAATCTAACTGAGGCTTGGAGGAGGGTCATAGGGGGAGGAGCCAGTGCACACCAGGTAGTCATAAAGCTTTTACTTTTGTGCCCAGTCTCCTGCGGAGCCGCTATTCCCCATGGTCCTTTCGGAGTCCCCAGCATCCACTAGGACGTCAGAGAAAATAAACTCTAAAATAAACCTTTTCTAAGAAAGCTCTGTAGAGCTCTCCTAGCTGTGGCCAGCTCCTCCGGGCACATTTTCAAAACAGAGTCTGGTAGGAGGGGCATAGAGAGAGGAGCCAGCCCACACTCTCGAACTCTTAAAGTGCCAATGGCTCCTGGTGGACCAGTCTATACCCCATGGTACTAATATGGACCCCAGCATCCTCTAGGACGTAAGAGAAAAAGTGAAAAACTCATGTCGACCTTCTGACCATGTCGACCTTCAGTGGTCGATTTAATGACTGTCGACCTAACGACCGTATCCCACTGTAACCGCACACACACAGGAAAAGGTTAAATGCACAATTAACCCACAAAGAGCCCTTCCAGGGAGAGACAGAGGGAGTATGGAACCAGCAAAAGGCACCCTTAACGCTAATACCAAGCTTAGCCAGGTCACAGACTTAGGGGGTAATTCAGAGTTGATTACAGCAGCAAATTTGTAAGCAGTTGGGCAAAACCATGTGCACTGCAGGGGGGGACAGATATAATATTTGCAGAGAGTTAGATTTGGGAGGGTTATTTTGTTTCTGTGCAGGGTAAATACTGGCTGCTTTATTTTTACACTGCAATTTAGATTTCAGTTTGAACACACCCCACCCAAATCTAACTCTCTGCACATGTTACATCTGCCCCCCTGCAGTGCACATGGTTTTGCCCAACTGCTAACAAATTTGCTGCTGCGATCAACTCTGAATTAGCCCCTAAGTACCTAAAAAATGGGACTTAGTACACTAATAATCACTCCCCCTTCCTGCTATGACCACCTGGTACCACTGAGGTAATCTGGAGTCTCTCCGGAGGAGTTGCGCATCCCTGTCAGTCAGCATGCGTGTCCACTGCAGAGGGAAAATAGCGCTGGTAAGCTGCTGGATCCGCTCACAGTTTAGCCCCACCCCTTCAACGGCGCGCAGTCTTCCCGCTCTTTTTTGTGTGTGTCTATGTGCATAAAATGGAGAGTCACAGACTCCTTTTATGGCTTTGTTACCAGTCTGGGTACTGTGGGCCTAATTCAGAGTTGATCACAGCAGCAAATTTGTTAGCAGTTGGGCAAAACCAGGGGGGAAAGGGGGGGGGGGCAGATATAACATGTGCAGAGAGCGTTAGATTTGGGTGTGCTGTGTTTAATCTGTAATCTAGATTGCAGTGTAAAAATATAGCAGCCAGTATTTACCCTGCACAGAAACAATATAACCCACCCAAATCTAACTCTCTCTGAACGTTATTTCTGCCACACCCGCAGTGCACATGGTTTGCCCAACTGCTAACAAATTTGCTGCTGCGATCAACTCTGAATTACCCCGTGTGCACTGTTCAGCGTCTGTGTCCGTACACAGCGGGAGACGTACTCGGTCCCGTTTAGAAGATGTGCGTCGCCGCACCCACATTCCGCCATAATGGCCGGCGACCCGCTAACATAGTACTCACCACTCTTCATTCTTCTGGCTGTCAGGGGTGGCAGCGTGCTGCGGGGATGTACGCTCGCCGTGGTGGGGCTTGCGAATAGTTCCCTCAGGAGCTAGTGTTCCGTCAGCGGGGAACGGAACCATTAACCCTGAGACACGTTGGGCCGTCCATCCCTCCCCCCCCCCCTCCTCCCCGACCCAAGTACCCCGAAGCAGGCAGACTGGTGCCATCCAGTCCTGCCAGAAAATAACGAACTCCGAAAATAAATGCCGAAAACTCTCCATAGACGTGACCGGCTCTTACGGGCACATTTTCTAAACTGAGTCTGGTTGGTGGGGCATAGAGGGAGGAGCCAGCGCACACTATCAATTTCTTAAAGTGCCCATGGCTCCTATTGGACCAGTCTATACCCCATGGTACTAAATGGATTCCCAGTATCCCCTAGGACGTTTGAGAAGTGACAGCTAGGAGCTGATTGGCTGGTGCGCTATCACCTTGCTCTTAATTTTTTATCACTGCTTTACAACTTCTCCAGGCTTAATATATCTGCCCCTTTGTTTGGTCTTTTCAGGCTGCCAAGAAGGATTTATAATTCTGAAGAATGTCATGGAGTACCACTAACACCAGTCACGTGGTACATGTAGTTAGTAGGGAGACTTTGGAACGCCCGTTCCAGCTTTATTTGTACGGTGATATCTTCCCATTCTACTCCCTTCTCTATCATTAGTTTATCTGGTTTCCCCTATACATAAAAAACCTCCAATTTATGCAACAACAACAAAAAAAAAAAAAAAAAAAAAATATGGTACTTGCTTTAAAAAAAAACAAAAAAACCCCCACAACCCCGTCTTTGGGTACTGCTGCTTTAAGGGCGAACATATATAAAAATATCAACATTAAACCCACATGCCATCAGATTTACTGCAAAAGTACATAAATGAGGATCCCACATACTTAAAATGCCATGGTATAGTAATTGTGAACTTTGAAAGCTGGTGGGGGTTAGTACTTTTAAGAATTAAAAATCTTTTTTTTTTCCTTAACTTCAATTCTTTTATATCACATGTACAAGGATTCTTTATACGTTAATATGCTTTTAGATCAGTGAGATCTTAAGTACATTTACATCTCTTTTCTATTTTTTGCGCCTGTTGAAGACGCCTCTAAAACGTATAGCCGAGGAGCACATTTTTGATCCAGTAAAATCAAACCTATGGTGTAGACAGCAGCTACTGTAAATGCCAACAATTTTCATCACATATCCCAAAATAGTTATATGTAATTGCTCTTTATCTGCTTCATTATGAAACAAGTCATTTTTACTGTCAAATGCTCTCAAGTATTGCAAGCAATCATACTAAAAATTAGAGATGAGCGGGTTCGGATTAACTCGGTTCGTTATGCCAGAATTATCGCCATTTCTTATTTTCGGGATATTCTTATTGGCTAACCAAAACACGTGACGTCCGATAGCCAATAAGGAGATTCGGGTAAATCCGAGTAAAACCGAATCGGCTCATCTCTACTAAAAATATTTCATCAACTTTTGTACTTCAATACTGCCATTGTGTTCCTTACAGTGAGCACTTTTTTTTTACCTGTAGTATAAGTTCCTGCAACTGAGACTGTTTTTGCTTTATTCTTTCAAGTCGTCTTTGTCTTTCAACCTAATAAAATAAATTCTCTTCAGTAGCCTGCCAACAATGCCTGTTTATTGAACACAAAATCTAGGCATAAAATATGCAATTAGCTAAACCTTAATTTTAGTCAAAGAATTACAAAAACAAATGACAGTAGATGCGACCGTAGTAAGCAAGATCAATAGTACAATATGAAGGCGAAGGTCACCATGCCCTTTGAATGATCAGAAGCTTTTCAATAAAGGAAATGTGTTGCCATGTCTTATTAGGTGGTGAAAAGGCATTCTATGAAAACCATGTTGTCGTGTTATAATGCATTTTATATGCAAGGAAAAAGTTCATAGTTAGTCATAAGTTCTGCAGTAGACAAAAGTAAACAAAAGAAAGGAGAAATTCACTACATCAGCCTAGTAAAGGTATTACATAAGATAATATAAAAACTTTATAGATAAAATGATAAAAGAAAAATAGGAATTTAATACTTACCAGTAATTCCTTTTCTCCTAGTCCGTAGTGGATACTGGAGTCTTGTACTTTAGTACCATGGGGTATAGATCGGGTCCACTGGAGCCTGGCACTTTAAAAAACCTTTAGTGTGTGTATGTGTGTTGGCTCCTCCCCTCTATGTCCCTACTACCAGACTCAGTCTAGGAAAACTGTGCCCAAGGAGACGGACATAATATGAGAGAAGAAACAATCCAACAGCGGTAAGGCAACAAGCCAACACACAACCAGAAACGAAAGGAGAGCACTAACCAGAACAAAGGATAGCAACACCAACTTAACCAGGATAGCACAGCTACCCCAACATCATAACGGTACCGCAACGCCTGTCCAACCCAATACTTACACAGGTAAGCGGGAACAAAACACTGAGGCGGGCGCCCAGTATCCACTGTGCACTAGTAGAAAAGGAATTACTGGTAGGTATTAAAATAAGAATTTACTTACCGATAATTCTATTTCTCGGAGTCCGTAGTGGATGCTGGGGTTCCTGAAAGGACCATGGGGAATAGCAGCTCCGCAGGAGACAGGGCACAAAAAGTAAAGCTTTAGGATCAGGTGGTGTGCACTGGCTCCTCCCCCTATGACCCTCCTCCAAGCCTCAGTTAGGATACTGTGCCCGGACGAGCGTACACAATAAGGAAGGATTTTGAATCCCGGGTAAGACTCATACCAGCCACACCAATCACACTGTACAACCTGTGATCTGAACCCAGTTAACAGTATGATAACAGCGGAGCCTCTGAAAAGATGGCTCACAACAATAATAACCCGATTTTTGTAACTATGTACAAGTAATGCAGATAATCCGCACTTGGGATGGGCGCCCAGCATCCACTACGGACTCCGAGAAATAGAATTATCGGTAAGTAAATTCTTATTTTCTCTATCGTCCTAGTGGATGCTGGGGTTCCTGAAAGGACCATGGGGATTATACCAAAGCTCCCAAACGGGCGGGAGAGTGCGGATGACTCTGCAGCACCGAATGAGAGAACTCCAGGTCCTCCTTAGCCAGGGTATCAAATTTGTAGGATTTTACAAACGTGTTTGCCCCTGACTAAATAGCCGCTCGGCAAAGTTGTAAAGCCGAGACCCCTCGGGCAGCCGCCCAAGATGAGCCCACCTTCCTTGTGGAATGGGCATTTACATATTTTGGCTGTGGCAGGCCTGCCACAGAATGTGCAAGCTGAATTGTATTACACATCCAACTAGCAATAGTCTGCTTAGAAGCAAGAGCACCCAGTTTGTTGGGTGCATACAGGATAACAGCAAGTCAGTTTTCCTGACTCCAGCCGTCCTGGAACCTATACTTTCAGGGCCCTGACAACATCCTGCAACTTGGAGTCCTCCAAGTCCCTAGTAGGCGCAAGGCACCACAATAAGCTGGTTCAGGTGAAACACTGACACCACCTTAGGGAGAGAACTGGGGACGAGTCCGCAGCTCTGCCCTGTCCGAATGGACAAACAGATATGGGCTTTTTTGAGAAAAAACCCACCAATTTGACACTCGCCTGGCCCAGGCCAGGGCCAAGAGCATGGTCACTTTTCATGTGAGATGCTTCAAATCCACAGATTTGACTGGTTTTAAACCAATGTGATTTGAGAAATCCCAGAACTACGTTGAGATCCCACAGTGCCACTGGAGGCACAAAAGGGGGTTGTATATGCAATACTCCCTTGACAAACTTCTGGACTTCAGGAACTGAAGCCAATTCTTTCTGGAAGAAAATCGACAGGGCCGAAATTTGAACCTTAATGGGCCCCAATTTGAGGCCCATAGACACTCCTGTTTGCAGGAAATGCAGGAATCGACCGAGTTGAAATTTCTTCGTGGGGCCTTCCTGGCCTCACACCACGCAACATATTTTCGCCACATGTGGTGATAATGTTGTGCGGTCACCTCCTTCCTGGCTTTGACCAGGGTAGAAATGACCTCTTCCGGAATGCCTTTTTCCCTTAGGATCCGGCGTTCCACCGCCATGCCGTCAAACGCAGCTGCGGTAAGTCTTGGAACAGACATGGTACTTGCTGAAGCAAGTCCCTTCTTAGCGGCAGAGGCCATAAGTCCTCTGTGAGCATCTCTTGAAGTTCCGGGTACCAAGTCCTTCTTGGCCAATCCGGAGCCATGAGTATAGTTCTTACTCCTCTACGTCTTATAATTCTCAGTACCTTAGGTATGAGAAGCAGAGGAGGGAACACATACACCGACTGGTACACCCACGGTGTTACCAGAACGTCCACAGCTATTGCCTGAGGGTCTCTTGACCTGGCGCAATACCTGTCCCGTTTTTTGTTCAGACGGGAGGCCATCATGTCCACCTTTGGTATTTCCCAACGGTTCACAATCATGTGGAAAAACTTCCCGATGAAGTTTCCACTCTCCCGGGTGGAGGTCGTGCCTGCTGAGGAAGTCTGCTTCCCAGTTTCCACTCCCGGAATGAAACACTGCTGACAGTGCTATCACATGATTTTCCGCCCAGCGAAAAGTCCTTGCAGTTTTTGCCATTGCCCTCCTGCTTCTTGTGCCGCCCTGTCTGTTTACGTGGGCGACTGCCGTGATGTTTTTCCCACTGGATCAATACCGGCTGACCTTGAAGCAGAGGTCTTGCTAAGCTTAGAGCATTATAAATTTACCCTTAGCTCCAGTATATTTATGTGGAGAAAAGTCTCCAGACTTGATCACACTCCCTGGAAATTTTTTCCTTGTGTGACTGCTCCCCAGCCTCTCGGGCTGGCGTCCGTGGTCACCAGCATCCAATCCTGAATGCCGAATCTGCGGCCCTCTAGAAGATGAGCACTCTGTAACCACCACAGGAGAGACACCCTTGTCCTTGGATATAGGGTTATCCGCTGATGCATCTGAAGATGCGATCCGGACCATTTGTCCAGCAGATCCCACTGAAAAGTTTTTGCGTGAAATCTGCCGAATGGAATTGCTTCGTAGGAAGCCACCATTTTTACCAGGACCCTTGTGCAATGATGCACTGACACTTTTCCTGGTTTTAGGAGGTTCTTGACTAGCTCGGATAACTCCCTGGCTTTCTCTTCCGGGAGAAACACCTTTTTCTGGACTGTGTCCAGAATCATCCCTAGGCACAGCAGACGTGTCGTCAGGATCAGCTGCGATTTTGGAATATTTAGAATCCATCCGTGCTGTTGTAGCAGTATCCGAGATAGTGCTACTCCGACCTCCAACTGTTCCCTGGACTTTGCCCTTATCAGGAGATCGTCCAAGTAAGGGGTAATTAAGACGCCTTTTCTTCAAAGAAGAATCATCATTTCGGCCATTACCTTGGTAAAGACCCGGGGTGCCGTGGACAATCCAAACAGCAGCGTCTGAAACTGACAGTGACAGTTCTATACCACGAACCTGAGGTACCCTTAGTGAGAAGGGCAAATTTGGGACATGGAGGTAAGCATCCCTGATGTCCCGGGACACTATATAGTCCCCTTCTTCCTGGTTCGTTATCACTGCTCTGAGTGACTCCATCTTGATTTGAACCTTTGTAAGTGTTCAAATTTTTTTAGATTTAGAATAGGTCTCACCTAGCCTTCTGGCTTCAGTACCACAATATAGTGTGGAATAATACCCCTTTCCTTGTTGTAGGAGGGGTAATTTGATTATCACCTGCTGGGAATACAGCTTGTGAATTTTTTCCCATACTGCCTCCTTGTCGGAGGGATACCTTGGTAAAGCAGACTTCAGGAGCCTGCGAGGGGGAAACGTTTCGACATTCCAATCTGTACCCCTGGGATACTAATTGTAGGATCCAGGGGTCCTGTACGGTCCCAGCGTCATGCTGAGAGCTTGGCAGAAGCGGTGGAAGGCTTCTGTTCCTGGGAATGGGCTGCCTGCTGCAGTCTTCTTCCCTTTCCTCTATCCCTGGGCAAATATGACTCTTATAGGGACGAAAGGACTGAGGCTGAAAAGACGGTGTCTTTTTCTGCAGAGATGTGACTTAGGGTAAAAACGGTGGATTTTCCAGCAGTTGCCGTGGCCACCAGGTCCGATGGACCGACCCCAAATAACTCCTCTTCCTTTATACGGCAATACACCTTTGTGCCGTTTGGAATCTGCATCACCTGACCACTGTCGTGTCCATAAACATCTTCTGGCAGATATGGACATCGCACTTACTCTTGATGCCAGAGTGCAAATATCCCTCTGTGCATCTCGCATATATAGAAATGCATCCTTTAAATGCTCTATAGTCAATAAAATATTGTCCCTGTCAAGGGTATCAATATTTTTAGTCATGGAATCCGACCAAGCCACCCCAGCTCTGCACATCCAGGCTGAGGCGATCGCTGGTCGCAGTATAACACCAGTATGTGTGTATATACTTTTATATGATATTTTCCAGCCTCCTGTCAGCTGGCTCCTTGAGGACGGCCCTATCTATAGACGGTACCGCCACTTGTTTTGATAAGCGTGTGAGCGCCTTATCCACCCTAAGGGGTGTTTCCCAACGCGCCCTAACTTCTGGCAGGAAAGGGTATACCGCCAATAATTTTCTATCGGGGGGAACCCACGCATCATCACACACTTCATTTAATTTATCTGATTCAGGAAAAACTACAGGTAGTTTTTTCACATCCCACATAATACCCTCTTTTGTGGTACTTGTAGTATCAGAAATATGTAACACCTCCTTCATTGCCCTTAACGTGTGGCCCTAATAAGGAATACGTTTGTTTATTCACCGTCGACACTGGATTCAGTGTCCGTGTCTGTGTCTGTGTCGACCGACTAAGGTAAACGGGCGTTTTAAAACCCAAGACGGTGTTTTTGAGACGTCTGGACCGGTACTAATTGTTTGTCGGCCGTCTCATGTCGTCAACCGACCTTGCAGCGTGTTGACATTATCACGTAATTCCCTAAATAAGCCATCCATTCCGGTGTCGACTCCCTAGAGAGTGACATCACCATTACAGGCAATTGCTCCGCCTCCTCACCAACATCGTCCTCATACATGTCGACACACACGTACCGACACAGCACACACACAGGGAATGCTCTGATAGAGGACAGGACCCACTAGCCCTTTGGAGAGACAGAGGGAGAGTTTGCCAGCACACACCAAAAAACGCTATAATTATATAGGGACAACCTTATATAAGTGTTTTCCCTTATAGCATCTTTTTATATATTTCTAACGCCAAATTAGTGCCCCCCCTCTCTGTTTTAACCCTGTTTCTGTAGTGCAGTGCAGGGGAGAGCCTGGGAGCCTTCCCTCCAGCCTTTCTGTGAGGGAAAATGGCGCTGTGTGCTGAGGAGATAGGCCCCGCCCCTTTTTCGGCGGGCTCGTCTCCCGCTCTTCAACGGATTCTGGCAGGGGTTAAATATCTCCATATAGCCCCCAGAGGCTATATGTGAGGTATTTTTTGCCAAAAAATAGGTTTACATTGCCTCCCAGGGCGCCCCCCTCCCAGCGCCCTGCACCCTCAGTGACTGCCGTGTGAAGTGTGCTGAGAGCAATGGCGCACAGCTGCAGTGCTGTGCGCTACCTTAAGAAGACTGAGGAGTCTTCTGCCGCCGATTCTGGACCTTCTTCTCTTTTCAGCATCTGCAAGGGGGCCGGCGGCGAGGCTCCGGTGACCATCCAGGCTGTACCTGTGATCGTCCCTCTGGAGCTAATGTCCAGTAGCCAAAGAAGCCAATCCATCCTGCACGCAGGTGAGTTCACTTCTTCTCCCCTAAGTCCCTCGTTGCAGTGATCCTGTTGCCAGCAGGACTCACTGTAAAATAAAAAACCTAAGCTAAACTTTTCTAAGCAGCTCTTTAGGAGAGCCACCTAGATTGCACCCTTCTCGGCCGGGCACAAAAATCTAACTGAGGCTTGGAGGAGGGTCATAGGGGGAGGAGCCAGTGCACACCACCTGATCCTAAAGCTTTACTTTTTGTGCCCTGTCTCCTGCGGAGCCGCTATTCCCCATGGTCCTTTCAGGAACCCCAGCATCCACTAGGACGATAGAGAAATTCCTATTTTCTCTTACGTCCTAGTGGATACTGGGCTCTTGTACTTTAGTGCCATGGGGGAAGTCCCAAAGCTCCCAATAGGGTGGGAGTGTGCCGAGACCCCTGTAAAACCGCCTGACCAAACCAAAAGGTCATCCTTGGCCAAGGTATTGAACCTATAAAATTTAACAAATGTGTTCGAACCAGACCAAGTAGCAACTCAGCACAACTGTAAGGCCGAGACACCCCGGGCAGCCGCCCAGTAAGAGCCCACAGACCTCATCGAGTGGGCCTGAATAGACATCGGCAAAGGCAGATCCGCCAAAGAATAGGCCTGCTGAATGGTCAACCTGAGCCAGCGAGCAATAGATTGGTAGGCCAGCTTCTAAGCAATCTTGGTCTCAGATTTCCAATGACAGGCAGTCCTTTTGACATAAATCTTCAGAGCCCTGACCAAATCCAAGGACTCAAACTGGAACCACAATAGGCTGATTCACATGAAAAGTTGACACCACTTTTGGCAAAAGCTGAGGACAGATCCTAAGTTCTGCCCTGTCTTCATGAAATATCAAATAAGGGCTCATACAGGATAATGCCCCCAATTCAGAGAGACACTAATTCCAACAACATCAGTGTCTTCAAGGTGAGAAATTTTAAACTCCACCCTATGTAAGGGTTCAAACCAGTCCGATTGGAGAAAGGATAGAACCACAATGAGGTCCCACGGAGCCGTGAGAGGTACAAAGGGCTGTTGCATATGAAGAACTCCCTTTTGGAAAGTCTGCACTTCTGGCAACAAGGCAAGCTGCTTCTAGAAGAAAATAGAGTGCGCAGAAATCTGGACTTTGATGGAACCCAACCTTAAGGCCCATACACACTCGACGATAAAATGAGCGACGTCGTTCATTTCAGCCCTCATCAACGACGTCGCTCATTATATCGTCAAGTGTGTATGCATCCGACGACCACCGATGCGCGGCCCCGCGGGACGTTAACGACCCTCACTTATCAGTGGAGCATGTATGCTCAATTTCCACTATGGTCGTTACCGACCAGAGACGTCGTTGAATGTGTATGGTGTGAACGACCAAGCCACTGTTCACCAGCCCTGTTCCCAGCTCATTATTTTAATTAACTGTTCAACTTGGATGCTTCCACGATGAATGGTCTTTGGTCGTTGGTAGTGTGTATGCTCATGTCGTTTGCTCAGCTGTTCAAAGGAAGTGAAAGGGAAGTCGTTAATGACTGTCGTTAACGACGCGTGTATCGTCAAGTGTGTATGGGCCTTAAGGCCCATATCCACTCCAGCTTGCAGGAAAAGTAGAAAACGACCAATGCGAAATTCCACGGGAGAAACCTTTCTACCCTCACACCAGGAAAATAAGATTTTACTTACCGATAAATCTATTTCTCGTAGTCCGTAGTGGATGCTGGGACTCCGTCAGGACCATGGGGATTAGCGGCTCCGCAGGAGACAGGGCACAAAAATAAAAGCTTTAGGACTAGGTGGTGTGCACTGGCTCCTCCCCCTATGACCCTCCTCCAAGCCTCAGTTAGGATACTGTGCCCGGACGAGCGTACACAATAAGGAAGGATTTTGAATCCCGGGTAAGACTCATACCAGCCACACCAATCACACCGTATAACCTGTGATCTGAACCCAGTTAACAGTATGACAAACGTAGGAGCCTCTGAACAGACGGCTCACAACAATAATAACCCGATTTTTTTGTAACAACTATGTACAAGTATTGCAGACAATCCGCACTTGGGATGGGCGCCCAGCATCCACTACGGACTACGAGAAATAGAAATATCGGTAAGTAAAATCTTATTTTCTCTGACGTCCTAGTGGATGCTGGGACTCCGTCAGGACCATGGGGATTATACCAAAGCTCCCAAACGGGCGGGAGAGTGCGGATGACTCTGCAGCACCGAATGAGAGAACTCCAGGTCCTCTTTAGCCAGGGTATCAAATTTGTAGAATTTTACAAACGTGTTCTCCCCCGACCACGTAGCTGCTCGGCAGAGTTGTAATGCCGAGACCCCTCGGGCAGCCGCCCAAGATGAGCCCACCTTCCTTGTGGAATGGGCCTTGATAGATTTAGGCTGTGGCAGGCCTGCCACAGAATGTGCAAGTTGAATTGTGCTACAAATCCAACGAGCAATCGTCTGCTTAGAAGCAGGAGCACCCAGCTTGTTGGGTGCATACAGTATAAACAGCGAGTCAGATTTTCTGACTCCAGCCGTCCTGGAAATATATATTTTCAATGCCCTGACAACGTCCAGCAACTTGGAATCCTCCAAATCGCTAGTAGCCGCAGGCACCACAATAGGCTGGTTCAGGTGAAACGCTGAAACCACCTTAGGCAGAAACTGAGGACGCGTCCGCAGTTCTGCCCTGTCCGAATGGAAAATCAGATATGGGCTTTTATACGATAAAGCCGCCAATTCTGACACTCTCCTGGCTGAAGCCAGGGCCAGTAGCATGGTTACTTTCCATGTAAGATATTTCAAATCCACCGATTTGAGTGGCTCAAACCAATGGGATTTGAGAAAATCCAAAACTACATTAAGATCCCACGGAGCCACTGGGGGCACAACCGGGGGCTGTATATGTAGTACTCCTTTTACAAAAGTCTGGACTTCAGGAACTGAAGCCAATTCTTTCTGGAAGAAAATCGACAGGGCCGAAATTTGAACCTTAATGGACCCTAATTTGAGGCCCATAGACAATCCTGTTTGCAGGAAATGTAGGAATCGACCCAGTTGAAATTCCTCCGTCGGGGCCTTCCTGGCCTCACACCACGCAACATATTTTCTCCAAATGCGGTGATAATGTTGTGCAGTCACCTCCTTCCTGGCTTTTACCAGGGTAGGGATGACCTCTTCCGGAATGCCTTTTTCCCTTAGAATTCGGCGTTCAACCGCCATGCCGTCAAACGCAGCCGCGGTAAGTCTTGGAATAGACACGGTCCCTGCTGAAGCAGGTCCCGTCTTAGAGGTAGAGGCCACGGATCTTCCGTGAGCATCTCCTGAAGTTCCGGGTACCAAGTTCTTCTTGGCCAATCCGGAGCCACGAGTATCGTTCTTACTCCCCTTTGCCGTATAATTCTCAGTACCTTGGGTATGAGAGGCAGAGGAGGGAACACATACACTGACTGGTACACCCACGGTGTTACCAGAGCGTCCACAGCTATTGCCTGAGGGTCCCTTGATCTGGCGCAATATCTGTCCAGTTTTTTGTTGAGGCGGGACGCCATCATGTCCACCTTTGGTTTTTCCCAACGGTTCACAATCATGTGGAAGACTTCTGGGTGAAGTCCCCACTCTCCCGGGTGTAGATCGTGTCTGCTGAGGAAGTCCGCTTCCCAGTTGTCCACTCCCGGAATGAACACTGCTGACAGTGCTATCACATGATCTTCCGCCCAGCTAAGAATCCTTGCAGCTTCTGCCATTGCCCTCCTGCTTCTTGTGCCGCCCTGTCTGTTTACGTGGGCGACTGCCGTGATGTTGTCCGACTGGATCAACACCGGCTGACCCTGAAGCAGGGGTTTTGCCAGGCTTAGAGCATTGTAAATCGCTCTTAGCTCCAGTATATTTATGTGAAGAGACATCTCCAGGCTTGACCACACTCCCTGGAAGTTTCTTCCCTGTGTGACCGCTCCCCAGCCTCTCAGACTGGCATCCGTGGTCACCAGGACCCAGTCCTGTATGCCGAATCTGCGGCCCTCTAACAGATGAGCACTCTGCAACCACCACAGAAGAGACACCCTTGTCCGTGGAGACAAAGTTATCCGCTGATGCATCTGCAGATGCGATCCGGACCATTTGTCCAGCAGATCCCACTGAAAAGTTCGTGCGTGGAATCTGCCGAATGGAATCGCTTCGTAAGAAGCCACCATTTTTCCGAGGACTCTTGTGCATTGATGCACAGACACTTTTCCTGGTTTTAGGAGGTTCCTGACAAGTTCGGATAACTCCCTGGCTTTCTCCTCCGGAAGAAACACCTTTTTCTGAACCGTGTCCAGAATCATTCCCAGGAACAGCAGACGTGTCGTCGGGGTCAATTGAGATTTTGGAAAATTCAGAATCCACCCGTGCTGTTGCAGCACTACTTTGGTTAGTGCTACTACGTCCCCCAGCTGTTCTCTGGACCTTGCCCTTATCAGGAGATCGTCCAAGTAAGGGATAATTAATACGCCTTTTCTTCGCAGAAGAAACATAATTTCGGCCATTACCTTGGTAAAGACCCGAGGTGCCGTGGACAATCCAAACGGCAGCGTCTGAAACTGATAATGACAGTTTTGCACCACGAACCTGAGGTACCCTTGATGTGAAGGGCAAATTGGGACATGCAGGTAAGCATCCTTGATGTCCAGGGACACCATAAAGTCCCCTTCTTCCAGATTCGCTATCACTGCTCTGAGTGACTCCATCTTGAACTTGAATTTTTGTATGTACAGGTTCAAAGATTTCAGATTTAGAATAGGTCTTACCGAGCCGTCCGGCTTCGGTATCACAAATAGTGTGGAATAATACCCCTTTCCCTGTTGTAGGAGGGGTACCTTGACTATCACCTGCTGAGAATACAGCTTGTGAATGGCTTCCAATACCGTCGCCCTGTCTGAGGGAGACGTTGGCAGAGCAGACTTTAGGAACCGGCGAGGGGGAGACTTCTCGAATTCCAACCTGTAACCCTGAGATACTACCTGCAGGATCCAGGGGTCCACCTGTGAGTGAGCCCACTGTGCGCTGAAATTCTTGAGTCGACCCCCCACCGCCCCTGAGTCCGCTTGTAAAGCCCCAACGTCATGCTGAGGGCTTTGCAGAAGCCGGGGAGGGCTTCTGCTCCTGGGAGGGAGCTGCTTGGTGCACTCTCTTACCCTTCCCTTTGCCTCGGGGCAGATATGACTGTCCTTTTGCCCGCTTGTTCTTATAGGAACGAAAGGACTGCGGCTGAATAGACTGTGTCTTTTTCTGTTGGGAGGGGACCTGAGGTAAAAAGGTGGATTTCCCGGCTGTTGCCGTGGCCACCAAATCCGATAGACCGACCCCAAATAATTCCTCCCCTTTATACGGCAATACTTCCATATGCCGTTTGGAATCCGCATCACCTGACCACTGTCGCGTCCATAAACTTCTTCTGGCAGATATGGACATCGCACTTACTCTCGATGCCAGAGTGCAAATATCCCTCTGAGCATCTCGCATATAAAGAAAAGCATCCTTTAATTGCTCTATAGTCAATAAAATACTGTCCCTATCCAGGGTATCAATATTTTCAGTCAGGGAATCCGACCAAACCACCCCAGCACTGCACATCCATGCAGAGGCGATGGCTGGTCGCAGTATAACACCAGTATGAGTGTATATACTTTTCAGGGTAGTTTCCAGCCTCCTATCAGCTGGATCCTTGAGGGCGGCCGTTTCAGGAGACGGTAACGCCACTTGTTTTGATAAGCGTGTGAGTGCCTTATCCACCCTAGGGGGTGTTTCCCAGCGCACCCTAACCTCTGGCGGGAAAGGATATAATGCCAATAACTTCTTTGAAATTAGCATTCTTCTATCGGGGTTAACCCACGCTTCATCACACACTTCATTTAATTCCTCTGATTCAGGAAAAACTACAGGTAGTTTTTTCAGACCCCACATAATACCCCTTTTTGTGGTACTTGCAGTATCAGAGATATGCAAAGCCTCCTTCATTGCCGTGATAATATAACGTGTGGCCCTACAGGAAAATACGTTTGTTTCTTCACCGTCGACACTAGATTCGGTGTCCGTGTCTGGGTCTGTGTCGACCGACTGAGGTAAAGGGCGTTTTACAGCCCCTGACGGTGTCTGAGACGCCTGGACAGGTACTAACTAGTTTGCCGGCCGTCTCATGTCGTCAACTGATTTTTGTAACGTGCTGACATTATCACGTAATTCCATAAACAAAGCCATCCATTCCGGTGTCGACTCCCTAGGGGGTGACATCACCATTACCGGCAATTTCCGCCTCCACACCAACATCGTCCTCATACATGTCGACACACACGTACCGACACACAGCAGACACACAGGGAATGCTCTTATCGAAGACAGGACCCCACTAGCCCTTTGGGGAGACAGAGGGAGAGTTTGCCAGCACACACCCAAGCGCTATAAATATATAGGAACAACCCTACAGAAGTGTTGTTTCCTTTATAGCAGCTTAATATATCAATATCGCCAAAAAAGTGCCCCCCCTCTCTGTTTTTTTTACCCTGTTTCTTTAGTGCAGTGCAGGGGAGAGTCCTGGGAGCCTTCCTCGCAGCGGAGCTGTGCAGGAAAATGGCGCTGTGTGCTGAGGAGATAGGCCCCGCCCCCTATTTCGGCGGGCTCTTCTCCCGGTGTTTGTGAGACCTGGCAGGGGTTAAATACATCCATATAGCCCCAGGGGCTATATGTGATGTATTTTTAGCCAGAAAAAGGTATTATCATTGCTGCCCAGGGCGCCCCCCCCCAGCGCCCTGCACCCTCAGTGACCGCTGGTGTGAAGTGTGCTGACAACAATGGCGCACAGCTGCAGTGCTGTGCGCTACCTCATGAAGACTGAAAAGTCTTCTGCCGCCGGTTTCTGGACCTCTTCACTTTTCGGCATCTGCAAGGGGGTCGGCGGCGCGGCTCCGGGACCGGACTCCATGGCTGGGCCTGTGTTCGATCCCTCTGGAGCCAATGGTGTCCAGTAGCCTAAGAAGCCAATCCATCCTGCACGCAGGTGAGTTCACTTCTTCTCCCCTAAGTCCCTCGTTGCAGTGAGCCTGTTGCCAGCAGGACTCACTGAAAATAAAAAACCTAATAACTCTTTCTAAGCAGCTCTTTAGGATAGCCACCTAGATTGCACCCTGCTCGGACGGGCACAAAAACCTAACTGAGGCTTGGAGGAGGGTCATAGGGGGAGGAGCCAGTGCACACCACCTAGTCCTAAAGCTTTTATTTTTGTGCCGTCTCCTGCGGAGCCGCTAATCCCCATGGTCCTGACGGAGTCCCAGCATCCACTAGGACGTCAGAGAAACATACTTTTTACAGATACAATGGTAATGTTTTGACGTAACCATCTTCCTGGCCAGGACCATGGTGGAAATGACCCTGGAGGACCTTTTCTAGCTAGAATTTCCCTCTCAACTTCCAAGCCATCAAACGTAGCCGCTTTAAGTCTGGATAGACGAACGGACCTTGTTGAAGAAGATAGTCTCCGAGTGGTAGAGGCCAGGGATACTTCAGAGCCATGGTTAGAAGGTCTGAGTACCACGCCCGTCGAGACCAATCTGGGGCAACTGGAATTGCTTGAACGCTTTCCCTTCTTAGTCTTTTGAGTACCCTTGGGATTAGCGGTAGAGGAGGGAACAGATATATAAACCGGTACATCCATGGCGTCAACCGCACGTCCACTGCAACCGCCTGCGGATCCCTCGTCCTGGAACAGTAAAAGCATAGCTTCTTGTTGAGTCAAGAAGCCATCAGATCTATCCGCGGACAGCCCCACCAGTGAATTAACTGTTGAAACACCTGGGGATGTAGGCCCCATTCCCCTGGATGGAGGTCATGCCTGCTGAGGAAGTCTGCTTCCCAGTTGTCCACTCCTGGGATGAATATGGCTGAGATGGCCCTTGCGTTGACCTCCGCCCAGAGGAGGTTTTTTGATACTTCTCTCATCGCCGCTCTGCTTCTTGTTCCCCCTTGTCGGTTTATGTACGCCACCGCCGTGGCTTTGTCCGACTGAACCTGGATCGCCTGTTCCTTTAGGACAGGGAATTTTTTTTACCCTAAAAATAAGAATTTACTTACCGATAATTCTATTTCTCATAGTCCGTAGTGGATGCTGGGGACTCCGAAAGGACCATGGGGAATAGCGGCTCCGCAGGAGACTGGGCACAAAGTAAAAGCTTTAGGACTAGCTGGTGTGCACTGGCTCCTCCCCCTATGACCCTCCTCCAAGCCTCAGTTAGGATACTGTGCCCGGACGAGCGTACACAATAAGGAAGGATTTTGAATCCCGGGTAAGACTCATACCAGCCACACCAATCACACCGTACAACTTGTGATCTGAACCCAGTTAACAGCATGATAACAGAAGGAGCCTCTGAAAAGATGGCTCACAACAACAATAACCCGATTTTTGTAACAATAACTATGTACAAGTAATGCAGACAATCCGCACTTGGGATGGGCGCCCAGCATCCACTACGGACTATGAGAAATAGAATTATCGATAAGTAAATTCTTATTCTCTCTAACGTCCTAGTGGATGCTGGGGACTCCGAAAGGACCATGGGGATTATACCAAAGCTCCCAAACGGGCGGGAGAGTGCGGATGACTCTGCAGCACCGAATGAGAGAACTCCAGGTCCTCCTCAGCCAGGGTATCAAATTTGTAGAATTTAGCAAACGTGTTTGCCCCTGACCAAGTAGCTGCTCGGCAAAGTTGTAAAGCAGAGACCCCTCGGGCAGCCGCCCAAGACGACCCCACCTTCCGTGTGGAATGGGCTTTTACAGATTTTGGCTGTGGCAGGCCTGCCACAGAATGTGCAAGCTGAATTGTACCACAAATCCAATGAGCAATCGTCTGCTTAGAAGCAGGAGCACCCAGCTTGTTGGGTGCATACAGGATAAACAGCGAATCAGATTTCCTGACTCCAGCCGTCCTGGAAACATATATTTTCAGGGCCCTGACTACGTCCAGCAACTTGGAATCCTCCAAGTCCCTAGTAGCCGCAGGCACCACAATAGGCTGGTTTAAGTGAAATGCTGAAACCACCTTAGGGAGAAATTGAGGACGAGTCCTCAATTCTGCCCTGTCCGTATGAAAAATTAGGTAAGGGCTTTTATAGGATAAAGCCGCCAATTCTGAGACACGCCTGGCTGAAGCCAGGGCTAACAGCATTACCACTTTCCATGTGAGATATTTTAAGTCCACAGTGGTGAGTGGTTCAAACCAATGTGATTTTAGGAATCCCAAAACTACATTGAGATCCCAAGGTGCCACTGGAGGCACAAAAGGAGGCTGTATATGCAGTACTCCCTTGACAAACGTCTGAACTTCAGGAACAGAAGCCAGTTCTTTTTGGAAGAATATTGACAGGGCCGAAATTTGAACCTTAATGGACCCTAATTTGAGGCCCATAGACAGTCCTGTTTGCAGGAAATGCAGGAAACGACCCAGTTGAAATTCCTCTGTAGGGGCCTTCCTGGCCTCGCACCACGCAACATATTTTCGCCAAATACGGTGATAATGTTGTATGGTTACATCCTTCCTGGCTTTGATCAGGGTAGGGATGACTTCATCCGGAATGCCTTTTTCCTTCAGGATCCGGCGTTCAACCGCCATGCCGTCAAACGCAGCCGCGGTAAGTCTTGGAACAGACATGGTCCCTGCTGGAGCAGGTCCTTTCTTAGAGGTAGAGGCCACGGGTCTTCCGTGAGCATCTCTTGAATTTCCGGGTACCAAGTCCTTCTTGGCCAATCCGGAGCCACGAGTATAGTCTTTACTCCTCTCCTTCTTATGATTCTCAGTACTTTTGGTATGAGAGGAAGGGGAGGGAACACATACACTGACTGGTACACCCACGGTGTTACCAGAGCGTCCACAGCTATTGCCTGAGGGTCCCTTGACCTGGCGCAATATCTGTCCAGTTTTTTGTTGAGGCGGGACGCCATCATGTCCACCTTTGGTTTTTCCCAACGGTTCACAATCATGTGGAAGACTTCTGGGTGAAGTCCCCACTCCCCCGGGTGAAGATCGTGTCTGCTGAGGAAGTCTGCTTCCCAGTTGTCCACTCCCGGAATGAACACTGCTGACAGTGCTATCACATGATTCTCCGCCCAGCGAAGAATCCTTGCCACTTCCATCATTGCCCTCCTGCTGTTTACGTGGGCGACTGCCGTGATGTTGTCCGACTGGATCAACACCGGCTGACCCTGAAGCAGAGGTCTTGCCTGACTTAGGGCATTGTAAATGGCCCTTAGTTCCAGGATATTTATGTGAAGTGACGTTTCCATGCTTGACCACAAGCCCTGGAAATTTCTTCCCTGTGTGACTGCTCCCCAGCCTCTCAGGCTGGCATCCGTGGTCACCAGGACCCAATCCTGAATGCCGAATCTGCGGCCCTCTAGGAGATGAGCACTCTGTAACCCCCACAGGAGAGACACCCTTGTCCTTGGAGACAGGGTTATCCGCTGATGCATTTGAAGATGCGATCCGGACCATTTGTCCAGCAGATCCCACTGAAAAGTTCTTGCGTGGAATCTGCCGAATGGAATCGCTTCGTAAGAAGCCACCATCTTTCCCAGGACCCTTGTGCATTGATGTACTGACACTTGGCCTGGTCTTAGGAGGTTCCTGACTAGGTCGGATAACTCCTTGGCTTTCTCCTCCGGGAGAAACACCTTTTTCTGTACTGTGTCCAGAATCATCCCTAGGAACAGCAGACGTGTCGTCGGAATCAGCTGCGATTTTGGAATATTTAGAATCCATCCGTGCTGTCGTAGTACTACTTGAGATAGTGCTACTCCGACCTCTAACTGTTTTCTGGACCTTGCCCTTATCAGGAGATCGTCCAAGTAAGGGATAATTAAGACGCCTTTTCTTCGAAGAAGAATCATCATTTCGGCCATTACCTTGGTAAAGACCCGGGGTGCCGTGGACAATCCAAACTGCAGCGTCTGAAACTGATAATGACAGTTCTGTACCACAAACCTGAGGTACCCTTGGTGAGAAGGGCAAATTGGGACATGGAGGTAAGCATCCTTGATGTCCAGAGACACCATATAGTCCCCTTCTTCCAGGTTCGCTATCACTGCTCTGAGTGACTCCATCTTGAACTTGAACCTTTTTATGTAAGTGTTCAAGGATTTCAGATTTAAAATAGGTCTCACCGAGCCGTCCGGCTTCGGTACCACAAACAGCGTGGAATAATACCCCTTTCCCTGTTGTAGGAGGGGTACCTTGATTATCACCTGCTGGGAATACAGCTTGTGAATGGCTTCCAATACCGCCTCCCTGTCGGGGGGAGACGTTGGTAAAGCAGACTTCAGGAACCGGCGAGGTGGAGACGTCTCGAATTCCAATTTGTACCCCTGAGATACTACCTGCAGGATCCAGGGGTCCACTTGCGAGTGAGCCCACTGCGCGCTGAAATTCTTGAGACGGGCCCCCACCGTGCCTGAGTCCGCTTGTAAGGCCCCAGCGTCATGCTGAGGACTTGGCAGAAGCGGGGGAGGGCTTCTGTTCGTGGGAAGAGGCTGTTTGCTGCAGTCTTTTTCCCCTTCCTCTGCCCCGGGGCAGATATGAGTGGCCTTTTGCCCGCTTGCCCTTATGGGGACGAAAGGACTGAGCCTGAAAAGACGGTATCTTTTTCTGCTGCGAGGTGACTTGGGGTAAAAAGGTGGATTTTCCAGCCGTTGCCGTGGCCACCAGGTCCGATAGACCGACCCCAAATAACTCCTCCCCTTTATACGGCAATACTTCCATATGCCGTTTGGAATCCGCATCCCCTGACCACTGTCGCGTCCATAATCCTCTTCTGGCAGAAATGGACATCGCACTTACTCTTGATGCCAGAGTGCAAATATCCCTCTGTGCATCTCGCATATATAGAAATGCATCCTTTAAATGCTCTATAGTCAATAATATATTGTCCCTGTCCAGGGTATCAATATTTTCAGTCAGGGAATCCGACCAAGCCACCCCAGCACTGCACATCCAGGCTGAGGCGATTGCTGGTCGCAGTATAATACCAGTATGTGTGTATATACTTTTTAGGATATTTTCCAGCTTCCTATCAGCTGGTTCCTTGAGGGCGGCCGTATCAGGAGACTGTAACGCCACTTGTTTTGATAAGCGTGTGAGCGCCTTATCTACGCTAGGGGGTGTTTCCCAACGCGCCCTAACCTCTGGCGGGAAAGGGTATAATGCCAATAATTTTTTAGAAATTAGCAGTTTTTTATCGGGGGAAACCCACGCTTCATCACACACCTCATTTAATTCATCTGATTCAGGAAAAACTACGGGTAGTTTTTTCACACCCCACATAATACCCTTTTTTGTGGTACTTGTAGTATCAGAAATGTTCAAAACCTCCTTCATTGCCGTGATCATGTAACGTGTGGCCCTACTGGAAAATACGTTTGTTTCCTCACCGTCGACACTGGAGTCAGTGTCCGTGTCAGTGTCTGTATCGACCTGAGGTAACGGGCGTTTTATAGCCCGTGACGGTGTTTGAGACGCCTGTACAGGTATTAACTGATTTGCCGGCTGTCTCATGTCGTCAACAGTCTTTTGTAAAGTGCCGACACTATCACGTAATTCTTTCCATAAGACCATCCAGTCAGGTGTCGACTCCCTAGGGGGTGACATCACTAACACAGGCAATTGCTCCGCCTCCACACCATTTTCCTCCTCATACATGTCGACACAGCGTACCGACACACAGCACACACACAGGGAATGCTCTGACAGAGGACAGGACCCCACTAGCCCTTTGGGGAGACAGAGGGAGAGTTTGCCAGCACACACCAGAGCGCTATATATATATATATATATATAGGGATAACCTTATATAAGTGTTTTTCCCTAATATAGCTGCTGTATATATTAATATGCCAATTTAGTGCCCCCCCTCTCTTGTTTTACCCTGTTTCTGTAGTGCAGGGGAGAGTCAGGGAGCCTTCCTCCAACGGAGCTGTGAGGAAAAAATGGCGCTTGTGTGCTGAGGAGATAGGCTCCACCCCTTTTTCGGCGGCCTTTCTCCCACTTTTTTATGGCAAACTGGCAGGGGTTAAATACATCCATATAGCCCAGGAGCTATATGTGATGTATTTTTAGCCATTTAAGGTATTTTCATTGCGTCCCAGGGCGCCCCCCCCCCCAGCGCCCTGCACCCTCAGTGACCGGAGTGTGAAGTGTGCTGAGAGCAATGGCGCACAGCTGCGGTGCTGTGCGCTACCTTATTGAAGACAGGACGTCTTCTGCCGCCGATTTTCCGGACATCTTCACTCTTCTGGCTCTGTAAGGGGGCCGGCGGCGCGGCTCCGGGACCCATCCATGGCTGGGCCTGTGATCGTCCCTCTGGAGCTAATGTCCAGTAGCTTAAGAAGCCCAATCCACTCTGCACGCAGGTGAGTTCGCTTATTCTCCCCTTAGTCCCTCGATGTAGTGAGCCTGTTGCCAGCAGGTCTCACTGAAAATAAAAAAACCTATTTAAACTTTTACTCTAAGCAGCTCAGGAGAGCCACCTAGATTGCACCCTTCTCGTTCGGGCACAAAATCTTAACTGAGGCTTGGAGGAGGGTCATAGGGGGAGGAGCCAGTGCACACCAGCTAGTCCTAAAGCTTTTACTTTGTGCCCAGTCTCCTGCGGAGCCGCTATTCCCCATGGTCCTTTCGGAGTCCCCAGCATCCACTAGGACGTTAGAGAAATATATTTAGATACGCCAACGTTACGCCCTTGATTTGAAAGGAAGCAAATCATTATTGTGCATATACACTGGTTATCACTGTTTATATGGCATTTCTGAGAGAGTGTCTGTGTGTGTGTGTGTATATATATATATATATATATATATATATATATATATATATATATATATTTTTTTTTTTTTTTTTTTTTTTTTTTTTTTTGAGTGCCGGACGTGCAACATACACATACATATATATATATACACATATGTATACATATACACATACATACATACATACATACATACATACATACATAGATATATATATATATATATATATATGTATGTATCCACAGGGCGGACCGGCACTCCTCCTTATGGCAACTCCGGTGCTTCCAGCAAGCACAAGGTACGTATAAAGCAAAAACGACTGCGGCACTCGGAGACTTGATGCAAAAAATTAGTGTATTAGAAACAACACATTTCCAACGTTTCGGGGATAACACACCCCTTTGTCAAGGAGAAACAGCTGGGTGTGTTATCCCCGAAACGTTGGAAATGTGTTGTTTCTAATACACTAATTTTTTGCATCAAGTCTCCGAGTGCCGCAGTCGTTTTTGCTAGCTATAGCGCTATATATATATATATATATATATATATATATATATATATATATATATATATATATATATATATATATATACATATATATACATATATATACATACATATACATATACACACACACACACACACACACATATATACATACATACATACACACATACATATACATACACATTATATATTCTGCCTCCTGGTATGTGAAGGACCTCTTTTACAGCAAAAATGAGAGCCTCCACCCCAGGGGACAGATTTCCTCATCCATATCATCATCTACTGGTTGATCAGAACCATACCCCTTTTCCACTAGCTCTAAAAAAACTGGTAAATGCGCGGGGGCGCGCATTTACCAGTTCCCAGATCAAGCGATGAATTCCCAGATCAAGCGATACTGGAATCCTACCCGGGTAGCTTGCTGGGTTGAACACGTTTTCAACCCAGTAAGTTGTGTAGTGTAAACGGAAGCAGTGTCGATGCGACACGGCTCCCGTTTACAGTCTATGGAAGGGTGGCGCTGGGAGATCATGTGATCTCCCAGCGCCGCCCCCAACCCGGCAATATGCCGGGTTGGTGAGCGCAGTGTAGAAGGGGGCTCTAACACGGGTCGCAGCCGTGTCAGGCTCCCGGCTGCGACCCGTGCTAGATAATGGAAAAGGGGTATCAGACTGGAGTACCTGTGGCAATGAGCGTTTATATGAAACCACTAGAGGGGGCTGAGAAGCCTTCTTGGTATCTGCGGCTTTAGCCACACAATCAATAGTGTGTTTTAACACCTGTCTTTTAGTTGCAGCCAATTCTGAATTTACATTCTGAATCATGCTTTTAAAGCTATCTAACCAATCAGGTGCCTGTGAGCTGGGTCTCTGTAGTGATGAGGAACATCGCTCACACATGAGTGACCCCGCTGAAGACGGGGTAGAATTACAAGCAGCGCACATAAACATGTCAGACATCTTACACAATAGTAATACAGCACAGCCCACTGACCAACACCTCACACAGACCCTAGATAACCCCTGGAGTGACACGGAGGAGCGGACACCAGCACACGGAACACAGCAACACAATGTGTTGAAGTATGTGTATGACCTGATATAAGTGCAGCGGCGCTACCGCTGGCGTGCTCCCTCCTTTCTATGACCCCCTGGTACCAGTTTACAGTCCGTAGCAGCGTGGGTCCTGGAGGAGCAGCATGCATGCAGCCTTGAAGATCAGCAGCAACAGGAAATGGAGCCTTCCTGCCACTGGTCCCGCTCCGGGATGACCCGCCCCTTGTAATGGCGCGTGGTCCCTATGACAGTTTATACTGGCCACATACGAACAGGATATTAAGCATTGTGCAGTACACAAAGCCTTCAGACAGTGAACACTTCGGGGCTTAACAGCCCTGAGCCAGTTTGTCCGCGACGGGCACCGCAGCTCCGGGCCCGTGACCGCCGTGTGACTTGCCGCCAAAATTGCACTGGGGACCCGCTAACCAGGACCCTGGTGTAACACTCACTGCACCTTGTAACATCGGCATCTGTTAGAGGGTGGCGGCTAGCTGCTGGCGTGGGCAAACATACTAACGATGTGTGATCAGCACCTCAGGAGTTCAGTGTCCTGTCAGCTGGGATTACGAACCATTAGCCCTCAGGAGGTTGATTTGGTCCCCCCTCTAAGTCCCACGAAGCAGGTAGCATGATTGCCAACCAGAGCTACCTGAAAATAATAAAGTAAAATAAAAATAAAGGAAAATCTCTGAAGCTCCAGAGAGAGGCACCCGGCTCCTTGGGCACATTTTTCTAAACGGCGTCTGGTAGGAGAGGCATAGAGGGGAGGAGCTAACACACACACTAAAGGTTTCCAGTGGACCCGATCTATACCCCATGGTACTAAAGTACAAGACCCCCAGTATCCACTAGGACGCACCATGGATATACAGTAAGTACATGACATTAACAGTTTTCTGTATTCTATTAATTTGTTTGTTGCCTCAAATATTAAATTCTTTCATTCAATCTAGGCGACACTGATAAACCATGGAAAAATATCTCACTCCATGGGAACCTAGAAGTAAAAAACTGAAGGACTCAACTCACACCATTTCGTTCTATACAACCTCCTCTTAATGGACACATGTTCTAACTTACAGTACCACAATTCACTAAAGCATGAGAACGGGAAATTGGTGAGGACAGGGGTAGACCAATGTGGGGGAAAAAAATAAAAAAATCTTCAAAGTAGCCCATGCTAGCTCACCTAACACCTGTGTGATGGAAACCCAGAGGTTTCTACTAAGTACTGGAGAGAGATTAAGTGGTCTATTCAATTCAAGTCAGATTTCCCGACTTGTCGGATAAACGTCAGTTTCCGACAATTGAAGGTCGAATCCAGATTCAACCTATTCAAACTGCAGTTTATCCGACAAGTCAGGAAATCTGACTTGTCGGAAAACATGTGGATCGGCAGATTAGCCGCGGATCCACGTTTTGTCGGATTCGCGGCCAAATCAACAGATTTTAGCTCCGTTTCCAACAATGATAATCGATCTTTAAAAAATAAATAAAAAAAAGTCGGATCGGCATTGTCGGGAACGGCCGAAATCTGTCGGATTTGGCCGCTAATTGAACACTGAAATGTCAGATCCTTTCCATCGAAAAGGTTTCGATATCAATTGAATACACCCTTAAGTGGACAAAGAAAGCCAACCAGCTCCTGTGATTTTTCAAATACAGGCAAGTATTAAATTGCCACAGATAATTTGCAGTTATGAGCAGACAGGCTGGTACTTTATCTCTGTCCACGGCTTAGTAAAAAGCAAAAAAAAACAAAACAAAACACCAAGTTACTTTCACAATGGAATCCATACCCCGACACCTTATAGCGTTTGCTAATAGCCTCACTCACATGGATGTCTGTTATTGGTCAGTGAAACTAGTTTTACAAAGACAATCGTGCCATCTAATATGTCTTATATTGTACACATCGAACACAACATTTCTTTGTAAACAATATTTGCAGTTTTTCCTTCAGGGAACAAAAAAAAAAAAAAAATGCTTGGGGATACTAACTTGCAAGCAACGTATATAGCTGCCCATGAGAGAAGCAGCTGGGACTTGTTGATTGTCATAGTAAGATTTATGGTCTTAACTGGGTAAATCTTTCTTCAGTCCCTAGGGGGCACAGGGATAAATGCTGGGTATAGGAAGACTGAGGACTGAGTCCAGGCACCAAAGAGTTACAGAACTCTTCCCAGCAGCCCTCAGACCTCTCTTATACCCCGCCCACTGACGGCAACCCGCCAGTTTTTAGTTAGCAAGACCCCAGCAGGAGCGAGGAAAGGAGGAAGGAAGACTGACTATCACACAGACATAGCCATACACGGCTATTAACTGTACATACCCACTAACAGAGGAACAATGTCAAGCGAGACAGCTGCGTGAAGGGAGGGCGCCCTGTGCCCCTTATGGACTCAAAGAAAAAGAAGAAAATTTACCCAGGTAAGAACATAAATCTTATTTTCTTGTTCGTCCACTAGAAGGCACAGAGATAAACGCTGGGACGTCCAGAAGCTGTCCACTCAAGAGTGGGAACGCTCCTGGACTGCACAGAGAACACAACACCCAAAGGCGGCATCCTGGGACGCAAAGGTGTCAAAGGCATAAAACCTGACTAAAGTGGCAGCAGTGGACCACGTAGCTGCCTTGCAAAGCTGTTCAGCCAAGGCTCCCCGGCTAGCAGCCCAAAAAGGACTAACAGAACGAGTGGAATGGGCCGTAACCCCTGCAGGGAGAGGAAGACTGGCTGCAGTATAGGCATGCTGGACAGTCAAACAGAGCAATAAGGCGATACACTGCTACGTAGCAGGCCATCCCCGCTTGTGAGAGTCATTGAGGACAAACAAAGCGTCCAACCTGCCGAGGTCCTTAGTCCAGTTGACATAAATCCAGAGAGCCCGCACCACGTCTAGTGTAGCCTACAAAGCCAAGGAGACAAAAGGCTGGAACCACAATTTTCTGATTGATGTGGAAATGGGAAACCACCTTAGGCAGGTGACCTAACCGGCTCCGCAGGACCACACAATCCGAATGGAACACAAGAAAAGGGGAGTGCCAGGATAAGGTGCTGAGGTCAAACACAGCGAGCAGATGAAATGGCCAGAAGAAATACCGGTTTCCACGTGAGCCATTTAAGCTCAACCTTGTCCAGAGGTTCAAACGGTCCTCCTGACTGAAGGATCCGAAGAACCAAACGACAAGTCCCACGGAGCAACTGGAGGCACAAATAGAGGGTGTAGATAGAATACACCCTGCAAAAAAGATCCTAACGTCCAGCAAGTGAGCCAGCAGACGCTGAAAGAGGACAGAAAGGGCAGAAACCTGGACCCTGCGGGAGGAAAGGCTAAGGCCCAGATCAAGCCCTTACTGGAGAAATGGCAAAAGCCACGAAAGGTGGAAAGACCACGGGCTAAACTGCCGCTGGGAACACCAAGAGAAGAAAGCCTTCCAGACTCCGTGATAAATTCGGGATGAAGATGGTTTCCTAGATCGAAGCATGGTCGACATAACCTTCCAAGAAAAGCCCTTCTTTTTCGGGATGGATGTCTCAAGAGCCACGCCGTCAAAGCTAATCTGTCGAGATCCAGATATGGACACGGGCCCTGGGACAGAAAATCCGTCCGCCACGGAAAACGAAGCGGGGTGTCGATGGAGAGATTCTGCAGATCCACGTACCAACCATGACGCGGCCAATCTGGGGCAATGAGAATCATTGTGCCCCCCTCCAGCTTGAACATGCCGAACCCGCAACAGCATTGAGAGTGGCGGAAAGACATACCAGAGGAAACTCCCATGGAACTGTTAAGGCGTCCACCAAGAAGGCTGCTGGATATCTTGAGCAAGGGCAGAGGCTTAGAACTTGGTGCTTGTGCCAAGACACCATGTAGATGTCTGGAAGTCCCCATCAACGAACCAGCAACTGAAAGCCCTCCGGATGGAGGGCCCATTCTCCGGAATGCACGCCCTGTCGACTTAGGGAATCCGCTTCCCAGTTGAGGACTCCCAGAATGAATATTGCAGACAGTGCGGGAAGATGCCGCTCCGCCCAATGGAAGATGTGCGTTGCTCCCGTCGATTTAGGAGAGATCGTGCCGCTCGGAGGGCTCTGTATATGGCTTTGAACTCCAGGACATTGATGGGAAACTTGCTTTCCTGGCAAGCCAACGTCCTTGGATGTATACTGGTTGAAGACTGTACCCCATCCCCACAGGCTGGCATCCGTGGTGAGCAGGATCCAATCCTGGATCCAAAAGTGGCGTCCCTGATTCAGGCTGGACCGGAGAAGCCACCACGAAAGGGAGTACCGCACTTCTCTGGACAGGACAATTGACAGTCCTGCATGTGCAGGTGGAATCCATTCCATTTGGCTAGCACTTCCAACTGAAGAGATAGCAAATGAAACTGTGTATACTACACCATGTTGAAAGTAGCCACTATGGACCACAGGATGCGCATACAAGCCTGTATGGACACCCTGCGGTGAAGAAAACGTTGAATCTTGGGTTGAAGAGTTTGAATTTTGTCCGCTGGGAGGAAGATGCATTGGAGCCACGTATTGAGCAGGGCTCCCAAATGTAACATCTCCTGCGAAGGCACCAAGGATGATATGCGCCAACTTATTTTCCAGCCGTGATATTGTAGAGGATTCACCATAAGCTGAATATGTCGAAGTAGTACCTCCCAGGACTGAGCCATGAGGAGCAGGTAGTCCAAATAAGGAAGCATCCGTACACCCATTCGACGATGTCTGGTAGCCATGACTTTCGTAAAAACCAGAGGTGCAGTTGACAACCCGAACGGCAACGCCTAAAATTGGTAATGGTCCTGTTGAATGGCCAACCTGAGGAACAGCTGATGACTGATCCGATTTGGAATATGCAAAAAGGCATCCTGAATGTCCGGTGATGCCAGAATATCTCCCGACTCCAAGGCGAGGATAATCGTGCGGAGGGACTCCATGCGGAACTTGGGAATTCGTAGAGCCTTGTTCAACGACTTTAAATTGGAGTATAGGGCGGTAAGAGCCACCAGGCTTCCGCATCAGAAACAGTGTTGAATAAACGGGGCAAACTGCAGAAGACGGCCTCAGCCATAACGGGGCAAACTGCAGAAAAAGGCCTCCCACCCTGGGGTCCCCCCAGGGGAAGGCCTGCCCCATAACTCGGCAGGCATTTCAGTCTGCTTGAGAGCTGGGCATCTGGTGTTGAATAAATATACGTTATGGTAAGAACTTACCGTTGATAACGTGATTTCTCTTATGTCCACAGGTATCCACAGGATAACATTGGGATATTGTCGAGCGACAGCGAAAATGGCACCAACACGGTCACGAGCTTTCTGGCCTCCCAGGATGCATTGGGGCCTCCACTATATAGTCCCGCCCACTGACTCCGTAAGATCAGTTCTTTCCACAGCGTTTTTAGGCAGGAACATCAGGCAGAGACCTGTACAGGCGATAACACACATGCACACCATTCCATACAAGAAGGAAGAGGTTTTAGTGATTGTCGATATCCTCAAATCAGATGCGTCAGGGTGGGATCCCTGTGGTAAGTTATCAACGGTAAGTTCTTACCATAACATATTTCTCTGGCTGGATCCACAGGATAACATTGGGATTCCCAAAGCCATTTTAGTGGTGGGGACGCTCCTGATTGCACAGGAGGACCTTTCGCCCGAAGTCTGCGTCATGAGAGGCAAAAGTATCCAAGGCATAATGTCTAATGAATGTGTTTATGGAAGACCATGTGGCTGCCCTACATATCTGTTCTGCTGAAGCACCCTGTTGTGCTGCCCAAGAAGGACCTACCTTACGTGTAGAGTGTGCAGAGACATTAGCCGGGATAGGGAGATCTGCATGAGAATAAGCTTCAGATATTACCATTCGGAGCCATCTCGCCAGCGTCTGTTTACTAGCAGGCCATCCTCTTCTATGGAATCCGTAGAGGATGAAGAGAGAATCTGTTTTCCTGATGGCACTAGTACGATCTATGTAAATCCTTAAAGCTCGGACCACGTCCAGCGACGCTTCTCCCGCAGATAGTCCAGATACCTGAAAAGCTGGGACTACAATCTCTTCATTCAGGTGAAACTTTGATACCACCTTTGGACGATAGCTAGATCTCGTTCTGAGAACTGCTCTGTCTGGAAAAAAACTTAGGAAAGGAGACTTACATGATAATGCTCCTAAATCTGAATCTTCTGGCTGACGCCATTGCCAGTAAAAAAATAACTTTAACCGTTAACCACTTAAGATCTGCTCTCTCAAGTGGTTCAAACAGAGGACACTGGAGAAATTTAAGAACTAAATTCAAATCCCAGGGAGCTGCAGGAGGAACAAATGGAGGTTGAATATGTACTACTCCTTGAAAAAAAATGTACGTACATCCAGTAAATCAGCAATCTTTTGCTGAAACCACAGTTAACGCTGATACTTGAACCCTCAAGGAAGCAACTTTCAACCCTTAATCCAATCCTGCCTGAAGGAAATCCAAAATCCTAGCTACTTTAAAAGATCTCGGATTGAAATTTTTTCCAGTACACCAGTGAATATAGGCTTGCCATATTCTATGATACACGGGCCGAAGAAGGCTTTCTTGCTCTAAGCATAGTTTGGATTACTTGTTTCGAAAATCCTTTAGCCTCTAGGATAGAGGTTTCAACAGCCACGCCATCAAAGATAGGCGATCCAGATGACTGACAACAAGGACCCTGCATTAGCAGAGCTGGATGTTGAGGGAGCAGTATTGGCGCTTCCATGGACATTCTCAACAGATCTGTGTACCAATGCCTTCTTGGCCAAGCTGGAGCTATTAAAATAATTGCTTCTTTTGCCTGCTTTATCTTTCTCACTACTCTGGGTAACAGAGATATTGGGGGAACAGATATGCCAGCTGAAACCTCCATTCTACTGACAGTGCGTCTACCAGTACCGCTCCTGGGTCCCTTGTTCTCGATCCGTACCTCGGAACTTTGTTGCTTAGACGAGACGCCATAAGGTCGATCTCCGGAAGACCCCATCTGTTCACCAGTGTCTGAAACACTTCTGGGTGGAGTGCCCATTCGGTTTCCTGAATGGTGTGCCGACTGAGAAAATCCGCATCCCAATTTAGTACACCCGGGACAATTACTGCTGACAATGCTGGGAGATGGAGTTCTGCCCATTTTAGAATGGGAGTTACTTCCACCATCAGACTCTTGCTGTGAGTTCCTCCTTGATGATTGAGATATGCTACTGCCGTCGCATTGTCTGAGCGGATCTGGACTGGTCTTCCTTGTAGATTGTCCTTTGCCTGAACTAGAGCCAAGTAAACGGCCCTCATCTCCAACAGATTTATCGGCAGGCGACTTTCCCTTGCGGTCCACTTTCCCTGGAACCATAGGCTTCCGAGTACCGCCCCCCAGCCCTGCAGGCTGGCATCTGTTGTCAGGACTTGCCACTCTTATCCAAAAGGGTCTCCCCTTGTTTAAATGGTCTGTCTGTAGCCACCACGCTAGAGACCTCTTTACCTTTACTGGAATCTTTATCATCGGTTTCTTTATCGTCTGATGATTTCCGTTACATTTGGTCAGAATAAGGTGCTGCAATGGTCTGGAGTGGAATTGCGCATATTCCACCATGTCAAAATAAGAATTTACTTACCGATAATTCTATTTCTAGGAGTCCGTAGTGGATGCTGGGGTTCCTGAAAGGACCATGGGGGATAGCGGCTCCGCAGGAGACAGGGCACAAAAGTAAAGCTTTCCGATCAGGTGGTGTGCACTGGCTCCTCCCCCTATGACCCTCCTCCAAGCCAGTTAGGTACTGTGCCCGGACGAGCGTACACAATAAGGGAGGAATTTTGAATCCCGGGTAAGACTCATACCAGCCACACCAATCACACCGTACAACTTGTGATCAAAACCAGTTAACAGTATGATAACAGAGGAGCCTCTGAAAGATGGCTTCTTAACAATAACCCGAATTAGTTAACAATAACTATGTACAATTATTGCAGATAATCCGCACTTGGGATGGGCGCCCAGCATCCACTACGGACTCCGAGAAATAGAATTATCGGTAAGTAAATTCTTATTTTCTCTATCGTCCTAGTGGATGCTGGGGTTCCTGAAAGGACCATGGGGATTATACCAAAGCTCCCAAACGGGCGGGAGAGTGCGGATGACTCTGCAGCACCGAATGAGAGAACTCCAGGTCCTCCTTAGCCAGAGTATCAAATTTGTAAAATTTTACAAACGTGTTCTCCCCTGACCACGTAGCTGCTCGGCAAAGTTGTAATGCCGAGACCCCTCGGGCAGCCGCCCAAGATGAGCCCACCTTCCTTGTGGAGTGGGCCTTTACAGATTTAGGCTGTGGCAGGCCTGCCACAGAAAGTACAATCCAACTTGCACAACAGATCCAACGAGCAATCGTCTGCTTAGACGCAGGAGCACCCATCTTGTTGGGTGCATACAATATAAACAACGAGTCAGATTTTCTGACTCCAGCTGTCCTTGCAATATATATTTTTAATGCTCTGACAACGTCCAGTAACTTGGAGTCCTCCAAGTCACTAGTAGCCGCAGGCACTACAATAGGCTGGTTCAGATGAAATGCTGACACCACCTTAGGGAGAAAATGCGGACGAGTCCGCAGTTCTGCCCTGTCCGAATGGAAAATCAGATATGGGCTTTTGTAAGATAAAGCTGCCAGTTCTGACACTCTCCTGGCCGAAGCCAGGGCTAGTAACATGATCACTTTCCATGTGAGATATTTTAAATCCACCTTTTTTAGTGGTTCAAACCAATGAGATTTTAGAAATTCCAAAACCACATTGAGATCCCACGGTGCCACTGGAGGCACCACAGGAGGCTGTATATGCAGCACTCCCTTAACAAAAGTCTGGACTTCAGGAACTGAAGCCAATTCTTTTTGAAAGAAAATCGACAGGGCCGAAATTTGAACCTTAATAGATCCCAATTTGAGACCCATAGACAATCCTGATTGCAGGAAATGTAGGAATCGACCCAGTTGAAATTCCTCCGTCGGAGCACTCCGATCCTCGCACCACGCAACATATCTTCGCCAAATGCGGTGATAGTGTTGCACGGTTACTTCCTTCCTTGCTTTAATCAAAGTAGGAATGACTTCTTCCGGCATGCCTTTTTCCTTTAGGATCCGGCGTTCAACCGCCATGCCGTCAAACGCAGCCGCGGTAAGTCTTGAAACAGACAGGGACCCTGCTGAAGCAAGTCCCTCCTTAGAGGTACAGGCCACGGATCTTCCGTGATCATCTCTTGAAGTTCCGGGTACCAAGTCCTTCTTGGCCAATCCGGAACCACTAGTATCGTTCTTACGCCTCTTTGCCGTATAATTCTCAATACTTTTGGTATGAGAGGCAGAGGAGGAAACACATACACCGACTGGTACACCCAAGGCGTTACCAGCGCGTCCACAGCTATTGCCTGCGGATCTCTTGACCTGGCGCAATACCTGTCCAGTTTTTTGTTGAGGCGAGACGCCATCATGTCCACCATTGGTCTTTCCCAACGGGTTACCAGCATGTGGAAGACTTCCGGATGAAGTCCCCACTCTCCCGGGTGAAGGTCGTGTCTGCTGAGGAAGTCTGCTTCCCAGTTGTCCACTCCCGGGATGAACACTGCTGACAGTGCTATCACATGATTCTCTGCCCAGCGAAGAATCCTTGCAGCTTCTGCCATTGCACTCCTGCTTCTTGTGCCGCCCTGTCTGTTCACATGGGCGACTGCCGTGATGTTGTCCGACTGGATCAACACCGGTTTTCCATGAAGCAGAGGTTCTGCCTGGCTTAGAGCATTGTAGATTGCTCTTAGTTCCAGAATGTTTATGTGAAGAGACGTTTCCAGGCTCGTCCACACTCCCTGGAAGTTTCTTCCTTGTGTGACTGCTCCCCAGCCTCTCAGGCTGGCGTCCGTGGTCACCAGGATCCAATCCTGTATGCCGAATCTGCGGCCCTCCAATAGATGAGCACTCTGCAACCACCACAGAAGAGATACCCTTGTCCTTGGAGACAGGGTTATCCGCTGGTGCATCTGAAGATGCGACCCTGACCATTTGTCTAACAGATCCCTCTGGAAAATTCGTGCATGGAATCTGCCGAATGGAATTGCTTCGTAAGAAGCCACCATTTTTCCCAGGACTCTTGTGCATTGATGTACAGACACCTTTCCTGGTTTTAGGAGGTTCCTGACAAGCTCGGACAACTCCTTGGCTTTTTCCTCCGGGAGAAAAACCTTTTTCTGAACCGTGTCCAGAATCATCCCTAGGAACAGCAGACGAGTTGTCGGCATTAACTGGGATTTTGGAATATTCAGAATCCAGCCGTGTTGTTTTAGCACTTCTTGAGACAGTGCTAATCCCCTCTCTAGCTGTTCTCTGGACCTTGCCCTTATTAGGAGATCGTCCAAGTATGGGATAATTAATACGCCTTTTCTTCGAAGAAGAATCATCATCTCGGCCATTACCTTTGTAAAGACCCGAGGTGCCGTGGACAATCCGAACGGCAGCGTCTGAAACTGATAGTGACAGTTTTGTACAACGAACCTGAGGTACCCCTGGTGTGAGGGGTAAATTGGAACGTGGAGGTACGCATCCTTGATGTCCAAGGACACCATAAAGTCCCCTTCTTCCAGGTTCGCTATCACTGCTCTGAGTGACTCCATTTTGAACTTGAACTTCTTTATGTACAGGTTCAAGGACTTCAGATTTAGAATAGGTCTTACCGAGCCGTCCGGCTTCGGTACCACAAATAGAGTGGAATAATACCCCTTTCCCTGTTGTAGAAGAGGTACCTTGACTATCACCTGCTGAGAGTACAGCTTGTGAATGGCTTCCAAAACCGTCTCCCTTTCGGAGGGGGACGTTGGTAAAGCAGACTTCAGGAAACGGCGAGGCGGATCTGTCTCTAGTTCCAACCTGTACCCCTGAGATATTATCTGCAGGATCCAGGGATCTACCTGCGAGTGAGCCCACTGCGCGCTGAAATGCTTGAGACGACCGCCCACCGCCCCCGAGTCCGCTTGAGAAGCCCCAGCGTCATGCTGAGGCTTTTGTAGAAGCGGGGGAGGGCTTCTGTTCCTGGGAAGGAGCTGCCTGTTGGTGTCTCTTCCCCCTTCCTCTGCCCTCGTGGCAGATATGAATATCCCTTTGCTCTCTTGTTTTTAAAGGAACGAAAGGACTGCGGTTGAAAAGTCGGTGTCTTTTTCTGTTGGGGAGTAGCTTGAGGTAAAAAGGTGGATTTCCCGGCTGTAGCCGTGGCCACCAAATCTGATAGACCGACTCCAAATAACTCCTCCCCTTTATACGGCAAAACTTCCATATGCCGTTTTGAGTCCGCATCGCCTGACCACTGTCGCGTCCATAAACTTCTTCTGGCCGAAATGGACATAGCACTTACCCGTGATGCCAGTGTGCAGATATCCCTCTGTGCATCACGCATATAAAGAAATGCATCCTTTATTTGCTCTAAAGACAGTAAAACATTTTCCCTATCCAGGGTATCAATATTTTCAATCAGGGACTCTGACCAAGCTACTCCAGCACTGCACATCCAGGCTGACGCTATAGCTGGTCGTAGTATAACACCTGTATGTGTGTATATACTTTTTTGGATATTTTCCATCCTCCTATCTGTTGGATCTTTAAGTGCGGCCGTCTCAGGAGAAGGTAACGCCACTTGTTTAGATAAGCGTGTGAGCGCCTTATCCACCCTAGGAGGTGTTTCCCAGCGCGCCCTAACCTCTGACGGGAAAGGGTATAAAGCTAATAACTTCTTTGAAATTAGCATCTTTTTATCGGGGGCAACCCACGCTTCATCACATACATCATTTAGTTCTTCTGATTCAGGAAAAACTATAGGTAGTTTTTTCACACCCCACATAATACCCAGTTTAGTGGTACCAGTAGTATCAGCTAAATGTAACGCCTCCTTCATTGCCAAAATCATATAACGTGTGGCCCTACTGGAAAATACGGTTGATTCGTCACCGTCGCCACTGGAATCAGTGCCTGTGTCTGGGTCTGTGTCGACCGACTGAGGCAAAGGGCGTTTTACAGCCCCTGACGGTGTTTGAGGCGCCTGGACAGGCACTAACTGATTGTCCGGCCGTCTCATGTCGACAAACGACTGCTTTAGCGTGTTGACACTATCCCGTAATTCCATAAATAAAGGCATCCATTCTGGTGTCGACCCCCTAGGAGGTGACATCCCCATATTTGGCAATTGCTCCGCCTCCACACCAATATCGTCCTCATACATGTCGACACACACGTACCGACACACAGCAGACACACAGGGAATGCTCTTAACGAAGACAGGACCCCACTAGCCCTTTGGGGAGACAGAGGGAGAGTTTGCCAGCACACACCAAAAGCGCTATATATGACAGGGATAGCCTTATAATAAGTGCTCCCTGTATAGCTGCTTTTATAATATAATTTTTGCCACTATTTTGCCCCCCCTCTCTTGTTTTACCCTGTTTCTGTAGTGCAGTGCAGGGGAGAGACCTGGGAGCCGTCCTGACCAGCGGAGCTGTGTAAGGAAAATGGCGCTGTGTGCTGAGGAGATAGGCCCCGCCCCTTTTCCGGCGGGCTCGTCTCCCGCTCTTTAGTGTATTCTGGCAGGGGTTAAATATCTCCATATAGCCCCGGAGGCTATATGTGAGGTATTTTTTAGCCAAATAGGTTTTCATTTGCCTCCCAGGGCGCTCCCCTCCCAGCGCCCTGCACCCTCAGTGACTGCCGTGTGAAGTGTGCTGAGAGGAAAATGGCGCACAGCTGCAGTGCTGTGCGCTACCTTTAGAAGACTGAGGAGTCTTCTGCCGCCGATTCTGGACCTCTTCATGTTTCAGCATCTGCAAGGGGGCCTGCGGCGAGGCTCCGGTGACCATCCAGGCTGTACCTGTGATCGTCCCTCTGGAGCTGATGTCCAGTAGCCAAGAAGCCAATCCATCCTGCACGCAGGTGAGTTCACTTCTTCTCCCCTAAGTCCCTCGTTGCAGTGATCCTGTTGCCAGCAGGACTCACTGTAAAATAAAAAACCTAAGCTAAACTTTCTCTAAGCAGCTCTTTAGGAGAGCCACCTAGATTGCACCCTTCTCGGCCGGGCACAAAAATCTAACTGGCTTGGAGGAGGGTCATAGGGGGAGGAGCCAGTGCACACCACCTGATCGGAAAGCTTTACTTTTGTGCCCTGTCTCCTGCGGAGCCGCTATCCCCCATGGTCCTTTCAGGAACCCCAGCATCCACTAGGACGATAGAGAAAGGTTGATACCATCAGACCCAACAGTCGCATTGCTGCATGGACTGACATTGTCTGGGCTTACAACGCTTCCTGAGCCATGAGCTGCACCTTGACTATCTTTTTCTCTGGTAAGAGAACTTTCTGTAGGTCTGAATCCAATATGGCCCCCAAATGAACCATCCGCTGTGACGGATTCAGGGACAACTTCTCCCAATTTATGAGCCACCCGTGTCTCTGTAAACAAACTATCGTCTGTTGAAGATGGCACAACAGTAAATCTTGCGACTGTGCCAAGATTAACAGGTCGTCGAGGTATGGGAATATTCTTATCCCCTGTTTGCGCAGACAAGCTGCCATAACCACCATGATCTTGGTAAACACCCTGGGTGCTGTAGCTAGCCCAAAAGGCAGAGCTTGGAACTGGAAATGTTCCTGGAGGATGGCAAACCTGAGGTAACACTGATGCGACAGTGCTATAGGCACATGCAGGTAAGCATCCCGTACATCCAGAGATACCATGTAATCTCCCGGTTCCATAGCCAACATTATGGAGCGTAACATCTCCATGTGGAACTTCGGGATCCATATGTATTTGTTCAACATTTTCAGATTTAGAATTGGTCGATATGACCCATTTGGTTTCTGGATTAGAAATAGATTGGAGTAATACCCCTGTCCCTTTTGTGATGGAGGTACTGGGACTATCACACCTGACTGCAGTAATTTTTGGACAGCTTCTTGCAGGGCATTGGCCTTCGACTCTATACGAGACGGGCGGTGCAAAAAAATCTTTGAGGCAGCTGCCTCCTGAATGGGAACCCATACCCCTGAGATACTACCTTCTGCACCCAGGCATCTGCTGTTGACTGTTGTCATATGTGTGCAAATTGAAGGAGTCGGCCCCCAACCCTGGAATCCTCCAGGCGGAGGCCCGTCTCTTCAGGCTGAGGGTTTCTGTTCAGGTTTGAAAGCTCGCTTTTTGCTAGCCCACTGCTTCCTACCCCTGGATTTAAACTGGGGTTGTTTAGGCTCCTCTTTTGCTTTCGCTTTGCTTTGCCAACGAAAAGAGCGAACCTTTAAACCCTTGGACTTAGGGTTATAGGTAGCCGGAAATCTGACCTTTTTCGATTAAGGCTCTGATTCTAGGATATCCGATAAAGGTTTTCCAAATAATATATTACCCACAAAAGGCAATGCTTCCAATTCTTTCTTGGATTCCGCATCTGCCTTCCAGGTACGTAGCCAAATTGCTCGACGAGCGACTACTGTCAAGGCTGAAGCTTTAGAAGCAACTGTACCTACATCAATTACTGCTTCTTCCACATACTGGGCTGATTAACGGCAAAAATGATCCTCTTGCTCCCTAGTAGGAGAAAGGATGCTATTCTCTAGTTCCCCTATCCATTCGCCCATTGCCTTTGCTACCCAGGCCGAAGCCATAGCAGATCTTACCACTGCTCCTACTAGAGAAAAAATATTTTTCAAAAGGCTTTCTACCCTTCTGTCTGTGACATAATTTAGTGAGGTAGAGGAGTGGTAAATCAGATTTATGCACGAGTCGCAGAACATGTGCATCTACTTTTGCAGGAACTTCTCTTTTCGAACAATCCACAGCTGGAAATGGATAATAAGAATTCCATCTCTTAGGAATCTTATACTTTTTACTGGGCGCTGCCCAAGACTCATCCATCATTTCTGTCAGCTCATCTGACGCTGGGAATTCAGCTTTCACCGATTTTGTTCGTTTAAATACAGGTGCTTTAGATTTTAACACTGTCTTGGCTGGCTCTTCCAACGAGAGAAAAGCTTTCACAGCATTAATAAGTTCAGCTACATCATCTGAACTAAAACTCTGCGACTGATCATCATACGGAGTCTAATCTATTTCTCATCGTCCGATGTATCATCTTGTGTAGTCTGCCACATAGACGTATCTGTCTTAGTCTTAACTGTCTCTTGGTTGCTTGTAGAGGCTACTGGAACCAAGCCGTAGGAAGGGAGCTGCATGTATGGGTTCATAGTGTAACCTAACCCCTGAGGTGGTGCTACTGTAGTTAACTTGTCCGCTATAGAAGATAGAGTCTTTGCGAACATATTCCATGGTGGCCCTCTTGGTGGTTGAACCAACTCCTGTCTTTTACTTCGCTGAAAAGCGAAACAGTTTGCACACAAACCCTCATAAGTGACCAATTGATTCATATCAATTACCCCTGACTTACAAGATAAGCATGTTAGGGCTATAGGAGTGCTTGATAAATTCTCATCACTTTTACCGCTCACAGACATGGTAATAATCTGTTATTGACTACACAATTTTGTGACTGAAAAACACCCTATATGTCAGTATATAAAGGTGAGATCAATCTGACCACAGTGCACCTGATTTGAGGGTCATAACAGGACTGACATTACACAGAAAAGTCAGTACACATACTAGCAGTCAGTCACATGTTAAAGCATTAGACATTGTCATATGAGAATACAACCTCCATAACAACTTATACATAAGTAGGAAAATTGTACTTCTGTTTTAACTGGCTCTCATATGCAATAGGTACTAAAAATTAACGATGCATACTAAAAAGTAGAAGGAATTTTTAGTACTGTATAGCCTGCCTCAAGAGAGCGGGATACAGGGAGACTCACCACACTTCCATATCCAAGCAAATACGCTCGTAAGACGCTGAGTGGATTCAGACGCTACTGGCGTACACTGCCGCTCTTAGTAACTGATAACGGACAGGGACGCTCACCAACGGACACGGACGCTGAGCGACTTCCACGTGTATGCAGACGCTAAGTCCTGCGACTCGGTCTGTCGGGTTTTGTCTTCAGTGTACACAACCGCAGCGTCTAAGCTGCGACAGAGTACCCTCGTGGTAGCGTCTGAGCCGGAAGTGAGGTCATTCAGTTCATGAAACGAGAGACCCGCGGGAACTGGCCATGAACTCGGAGGAGGGACGGCCAGGAGAGCATCTGAATCCCCCCGTTGACTTAAACTCCCAGGATCGCGGCCTCTACCTAGTCCTGGCGCCTATGATCCCCGGAGCGTAGCACTGTCACACTCGAGATGTTCGGCGCATCAACACACTGTTTGTAGTCTCCACCAAATCAGTGTAGCGGTGTCCTGACCCCTCTAGTAAGAGGAAGTCCATAGACTCACCGTCTCCTCATGCTCCGGCCACAGCCTGGTTACGTCTGCTGGACCTGCTAGAACATCCGACACAGACGCCCGTCGAGACAGCCCTGATACCCGAAGGTAAGCGTTGTTGCGACCCGGTGGGGAGTTGTTGGAGCGACTCTTTCTAATATGCGTTTAAGACGCTGTTAAGAGAAGTCACTCAAAAAAACAATATAGTAAGTCTATAAAAAATAAAATAATAAAAGCTTTAGGCTGCTTTATTCACAGCAGCCCTGTGACCATGCGGCTTCCTGCCGCACCAAGCAAAAAAACTGATCTGACTGAGGCAGTGGGCGGGACTATATAGTGGAGGCCCCAATGCATCCTGGGAGGCCAGAAAGCTTGTGACCGTGTTGGTGCCATTTTTTTGCTGTCGCTCAACAATATCCCAATGTTATCCTGTGGATAATCCTGTGGAACCAGCCAGAGAAAATCCCTGTACTCTCTGGCACTAAGGAACCGGGATAATCACACTGGAGGCCAGAAGGGAACAAACCGATTCCCGTAGAGCTTCCGCTTTCCCAGGATCCGCTAGGAGACCTGTGGAAAAGAACGAGACGAGAACGCTTCCGAAAGGATATTGCGTACCCCTGAGAAACGATGTCCCTGACCCAAGTGTCTGACGTGGTCTCCAGCCATAACGGGGCAAACTGCAGAAGACGGCCTCCCACCCTGGGGTCCCCCCAGGGGAAGGCCCGCCCCATAACTCGGCAGGCTTTTCAGTCTGCTTGAGAGCTGGGCATCTGGTGGCCCATGGCTGTTTAGCGTGGGGCTTTGCTCCCTTGGATGAGGCCTGGTACAGTAAGGAAGCCTGACCCTTAGCTCTTCCCTGCGGGCGAAAGGAACGACACGTAGTTCTGGCCTTAGACGGAGCTGCCAAAGGAAGGAAGGCGGTCTTGGCCTCCGCTAAAGTTGTAACAATCTTGTCTAGACCCTGCCCAAAGAGTATCTCCATAAAAGAGAAGAGCCTCCAGAGCCTTTTTTGAGTTGGCATCAGCACGCCAGGGCCAGAGCGCCCGTCTAGCAGATATAGTTGCTGCCGATACCTTCGAGGTTAGGACCCCGGTATCCATAGCTGCTTCCCCCAAATAGGTGCTAGCCTGTTTGATATTGAGCACGTGGGTGAGCATTTCCTGTCTGCTAATAACAGGCGAAAGACCTTGTTCCAACTGTTATGCCCCAGCATGCGAGTTAGCCGTTCTCAGGAATGCTTCTAACTTCCGATCCGTAGGGTCCTTTAGGGAAGATGTGTCCGGAATGGGAAGGACTGAAGAGCTCACCAATCTGGCCACATGGGCGTCCACCGAAGGAGTTTCCCACTTAGCACACTCTTTGGGAGGTAGTGGGTAAAAGGAAGCCATGCGCTTAGGCACATGAAAACATTTGGTAGGCTCAGCCCACGCAATCTCTAAGAGATCTTCTAACTGAGCCGAGAAAGGAGAAACTGGGTTGACTTTTTCTGCTGTTTAAACAAAGGCGCATTATCCTCGGGAGCTGGATCAGAGTCATCAAGTTGAAGTACTGACCTGACTGCTCGAACCAAAGCCTCAACATCAGTCAGAGACAGGCTCTTTCCGTGACCGAAGACGACTCCTGGTCGGAATAAGCCGACCCAGTGTCCCCCTGGTCTGACACAGACTCAGAGTCGGACTGGGCCAGTGAAGTAGAACTATCACAGGCCGGTAACCTACACCTAGCAAACATGTCTCTTTCTAAGAGCTGTTGAACAGAAGCCGACATCTGTGTTAAGCCCTGTACCGACTGCGTAAAAGACTGCATCCAAGGTGGCTCAACCTGAGGTTGGAAAGAAGTGCGCCCCCCCAGGGGCCCAACTGGCCGCAGATGGTAGTGGAGCAGGAGGTGGAGCCACAAGGCGATCAACTGGCTGAGACATTACCTGTGTCAACGTCAACACCCAAACCGGTTCAGGAGAGGGTGTTGGCTGTACCGGTGTCACATTCTTAGAGGACGTGAAGCAGCGGACACATAAGCCATCATTATCTGGGTCCTGTGGGGAAATAGTGACACAGACCTTGCAAGTACGAGGCTCTGGAGGAGTGACCTCCTTGTTAGCCTCGTTTCTGGCAGACATGTCAGCAGAATACAAGGCAGTCACCACACAAATAAAAATAAGAATTTACTCACCGGTAATTCTATTTCTCGTAGTCCGTAGTGGATGCTGGGGACTCCGTCAGGACCATGGGGAATAGCGGCTCCGCAGGAGACAGGGCACAAAATTTAAAAGTTTGACCACTAGGTGGTGTGTACTGGCTCCTCCCCCTATGACCCTCCTCCAAGCCTCAGTTAGGATACTGTGCCCGGACGAGCGTACACAATAAGGAAGGATTTTGAATCCCGGGTAAGACTCATACCAGCCACACCAATCACACCGTACAACTTAAGATCTGAACCCAGTTAACAGTATGATAACGTAGGAGCCTCTGGAAAGATGGCTCACAACAATAAACAACCCGATTTTTTTGTAACAATAACTATGTACAAGTATTGCAGACAATCCGCACTTGGGATGGGCGCCCAGCATCCACTACGGACTACGAGAAATAGAATTACCGGTGAGTAAATTCTTATTTTCTCTGACGTCCTAGTGGATGCTGGGGACTCCGTCAGGACCATGGGGATTATACCAAAGCTCCCAAACGGGCGGGAGAGTGCGGATGACTCTGCAGCACCGAATGAGAGAACTCCAGGTCCTCCTTAGCCAGGGTATCAAATTTGTAGAATTTTACAAACGTGTTCTCCCCTGACCACGTAGCTGCTCGGCAGAGTTGTAATGCCGAGACCCCTCGGGCAGCCGCCCAAGATGAGCCCACCTTCCTTGTGGAGTGGGCATTGACAGATTTAGGCTGTGGCAGGCCTGCCACAGAATGTGCCAGTTGAATTGTGCTACAAATCCAACGAGCAATCGTCTGCTTAGAAGCAGGAGCACCCAGCTTGTTGGGTGCATACAGTATAAACAGCGAGTCAGATTTTCTGACTCCAGCCGTCCTTGAAATATATATTTTCAATGCTCTGACAACGTCCAGCAACTTGGAATCCTCCAAATCGCTAGTAGCCGCAGGCACCACAATAGGCTGGTTCAGGTGAAACGCTGATACCACCTTAGGCAGAAAATGAGGACGCGTCCTCAATTCTGCCCTGTCCGAATGGAAAATCAGATATGGGCTTTTATACGATAAAGCCGCCAATTCCGACACTCTCCTGGCTGAAGCCAGGGCCAGTAGCATGGTTACTTTCCATGTAAGATATTTCAAATCTACCGATTTGAGTGGCTCAAACCAATGGGATTTGAGAAAATCCAAAACTACATTGAGATCCCACGGTGCCACTGGGGGCACAACCGGGGGCTGTATATGTAGTACTCCTTTTACAAAAGTCTGGACTTCAGGAACTGAAGCCAATTCTTTCTGGAAGAAAATCGACAGGGCCGAAATTTGAACCTTAATGGACCCTAATTTGAGGCCCATAGATAATCCTGTTTGCAGGAAATGTAGGAATCGACCCAGTTGAAATTCCTCTGTCGGGGCCTTCCTGGCCTCACACCATGCAACATATTTTCTCCAAATGCGGTGATAATGTTGTGCAGTCACCTCCTTCCTGGCTTTGACCAGGGTAGGGATGACCTCTTCCGGAATGCCTTTTTCCCTTAGGATCCGGCGTTCAACCGCCATGCCGTCAAACGCAGCCGCGGTAAGTCTTGGAATAGACACGGTCTCTGCTGAAGCAGATCCCTTCTTAGAGGTAGAGGCCACGGATCTTCCGTGAGCATCTCCTGAAGTTCCGGGTACCAAGTCCTTCTTGGCCAATCCGGAGCCACTAGTATCGTTCTTACTCCCCTTTGCCGTATAATTCTCAGTACCTTGGGTATGAGAGGCAGAGGAGGGAACACATACACTGACTGGTACACCCATGGTGTTACCAGAGCGTCCACAGCTATTGCCTGAGGGTCTCTTGACCTGGCGCAATACCTGTCCAGTTTTTTGTTGAGGCGGGACGCCATCATGTCCACCATTGGTCTTTCCCAATGGACTACAATCATGTGGTGAACACTGCTGACAGTGATCACATGATTTTCCGCCCAGCGAAGAATCCTTGCAGCTTCTGCCATTGCCCTCCTGCTTCTTGTGCCGCCCTGTCTGTTTACGTGGGCGACTGCCGTGATGTTGTCCGACTGGATCAACACCGGCTGACCCTGAAGCAGAGGTTTTGCCAGGCTTAGAGCATTGTAGATTGCTCTTAGTTCCAGTATATTTATGTGAAGAGACGTTTCCAGGCTTGACCACACGCCCTGGAAGTTTCTTCCTTGTGTGACCGCTCCCCAGCCTCTCAGGCTGGCATCCGTGGTCACTAGGACCCAGTTCTGTATGCCGAATCTGCGGCCCTCTAACAGATGAGCACTCTGCAACCACCATAGCAGAGAGACCCTTGTCCTTGTCGACAATTTTATCCGCTGATGCATCTGCAGATGCGATCCGGACCATTTGTCTAGCAGATCCCACTGAAAAATTTGTGCATGGAATCTGCCGAATGGAATCGCTTCGTAAGAAGCCACCATTTTTCCCAGGACTCTTGTGCATTGATGCACAGACACTGTCCCTGGTTTTAGGAGGTTCCTGACGAGTTCGGATAACTCCCTGGCTTTCTCCTCCGGAAGAAATACCTTTTTCTGAACAGTGTCCAGAATCATCCCTAGGAACAGCAGACGTGTCGTCGGGATCAGTTGGGATTTTGGAAAATTCAGAATCCACCCGTGCTGTCGGAGCACTACTTGAGTTAGTGCTACTCCGACCTCCAGCTGTTCTCTGGATCTTGCCCTTATCAGGAGATCGTCCAAGTAAGGGATAATTAATACGCCTTCTCTTCGAAGAAGGATCATCATTTCGGCCATTACCTTGGTAAAGACCCTGGGTGCCGTGGACAATATCAAAACTTTTACTCTAAGCAGCTCTTTATGAGAGCCACCTAGATTGCACCCTGCTCGGACGGGCACAAAAACCTAACTGAGGCTTGGAGGAGGGTCATAGGGGGAGGAGCCAGTACACACCACCTAGTGGTCAAACTTTTAAATTTTGTGCCCTGTCTCCTGCGGAGCCGCTATTCCCCATGGTCCTGACGGAGTCCCCAGCATCCACTAGGACGTCAGAGAAAATAACAGTAGAATACCAACAGCGCAAATGAGGAAACCAACCTTCCCTATATTAACCGGGTAAGGTATACAAGGATAGGATGTCAATGCAATAGATTGTAATACTCTGCCACTCACTACTAGGAACAGACACACTCTACATGCACACAGTAAACTCTCAATGCACAGAAAAACGGGGTGTGGAGGCAATAATTATACTCAACAACTCAGCCACCAAGTAGCAGGAAGGAGTAGGCGAAGAACCAGGCTGCAGGAGCTAGGAACTGGAGAGAGAAAAGCTGAGTGATCCTCTCCTTCCCAAACTGGATCAGCAAAGTGCCTAAAATGGCTGCCCAGCGACCTGAGGGAGGGAATGTGAGAAGGGAGCACCATCGCAAGGTGCCCAGCTCCTGCCGAGCACAGGTGGGTAAAGGAGACAGGAGGACTGAGGGCTGCTGGGAAGAGTTCTGTAACTCTTTGGTGTGCAGACTCAGCCCTTAGCCTTCCTACACTCAGCGTTTATCTCTGTGCCCCCTAGTGGACGAAGAAGAAAGGAAAATCGTTGGGGATAAGGAGGTATACGTTGTATAAATACAGACTGACCTGCGCCACATCTCGTTACAATCTCTGCTTCAATTAGGTTTCTCTGCAGAGCAGTCACTTTAGGTCAGATTCCGTTGCATAACTGTTTCTTTCTAGGTTACTAAACTGTACAATAGTGAAAACGCCATACAATTTCATCCAGTAATTTTTGCATGATCCGGAGCGAACAGACAGAAAACACAATTTCCGGGGGGAAAAATGTGACTCTATAGTTCATAAACAGTCCATAGAAGTATATTTCTAAAAAAATAAAATAAAATTGCTATTTACAGATACAACCATCACAGTTTTATTATATGATTATAGATGCAGGTTGGGATTGCCAATGTCAGTGGGAGATGGATCATGGCCCCTGAAATTACATTTCACAAATGTCCCACCATCAGACCATTGTGGAATGATTGGATTTCATTCTCGGGGGAAGTCGTTACCTTTAATCCAATATTTTAGCTTTCACCCGTCGTTAATACCTCAGTCAAAATAAGAACTCTTTATCGAGCTAAATCTGTAACCCCGTTTATTGGCGTTCCTCCTCTCCTCCAACCGTATCTGTCTGGTTCTCTAAAATACACTTTATAGACATGGAAGGTATTATGTGCTTCGCAGATGTTAAATATGAGATTTAGAGAGACTGTTCCGCTGGTTGGACTTGAATAGTTACCATTCCCCCACAGGTGGCCCTTGCAACCTTTCTAGGTTTCTTGGATTTTCTATGGCTCGCTAGCCAATACTCCTGGGATTCTTCTTCTCTTATCTTACATTTTCTGTCCCAGAACAAACCTTATATATTTGGAATGTTATGTTCTCCCATTATCACCCGTAGATGTCATACCCCCTTTTTCCCCAGCACCTCTTTCCTTTGTCTAATTATTTCCCTTGTCCACAAGTAGTTAAGCACTTACTCATATTTTGTTCTTTTAGACAGATGTGCTTGGTCACCTCTTTTTGTACGTTTAATATTTACCAACACAATCTATTTTACTTCTAACAGACTGTTTTTCCTACATAGTGTAGAGACTACGCAACGCATAGAAGTGGTAGTATTTGGTGGATTTATAAGTGAACAAATAACAGTTTACAAGGAGATAAAAAAAAAAAAAAAAAAAGACTATCCAGTACTTCGGAAGAAGTGCAGCGATATTCTGGAGGCTATGTAGACAATCTCAATGTGAGTGGAACTTGTAACAATACTTCTAAATTGATGGTAAATTCCACCTTAGACATACCTCTAAATTCTGACATTCCTGAGCAGAGTTTGTTGGTAGACCAATCCATTTTATTTCCTTTTTCTCTTTAGAAATAATGTTCATTGCCATAAGCACATTTAAGGCATCATAGACACGGCGTCTTATATTCTTCTGATCATATGCTTGCTGTTAATAAAAAATATTTATATTTCAAAAAGGTTTTTTTCCGAGACAATGACCAGGATACTGCATCAAATGTATTTAAAGCTGGGAGCAAAGGAGAAACAAAAGGTGAATAGGTGATCTAAGAGGGAGGAGCAATGGAAGAACCTTGAAAAAGAAAGTTGCAGGACCTTTGACCAGATAAATTGAAAAAGGACACTCACCGATTCATTTGGCGATATGTGGTTATCAGTGGAGCTAAATTCTGCTACCAACTCATCCGCCACCTCATTATAAGACGTTGTGCCCTTCTTCTGTACTTTTTCACAAACCTTCATGGAGAAGTGGCGCAAGCCCTTTCCATTTTTCTCTCCTTTTTTATTTCTTTTCCTACAGAAAACAGGAATTGTAGTTTAAACTGTACATTAGACTGTACACACAGTATGTCAAAGCTTTTTGAAAAATTAGATAAAAAAATAAAACAGCAAGCTTTTAATGCATTGACTTCATTCCAACTGTAAAAATATACGTTATGGTAAGAACTTACCGTTGATAACAGTATTTCTCCTAAGTCCACAGGATAACAATGGTATATGATGAAGCGACAGCGGATCTGCACCAATCGGTCAAGGATTTTCCGGCCTTCTAGCATGCAACGGGCCCGTCCATATATCCCCGCCTCCTTGCTCAGGCAAATCCGTTTTAGTCCAAAGCTCAAGGCAGGAGCATCATAGAAAACCCTAATCAGGCGATAAGCACACGCATGCACACCCTTCCGTACAAGAAGGAAGAGGTTAGTGAGTAAAAGGATCCTCAAATCAGGTGCGCCAGGGTGGGATCCATGTGGACTTAGCAGAAATACCGTTATCAACGGTAAGTTCTTACCATAACTTATATTTCCCTGGCAGGGTCCACAGGATAATAATGGGATTTTCCAAAGCAATTTAGTGGTGGGGACGCTCCAGATTGGACAGGAGAATCCTTCGCCCGAATTCAGCTTCATGAGAAACAAAGGTATCCAAGGCATAATGTCTAATGAATGTGTTAATGGAAGATCATGTGGCTGCCTTACATATCTGTTCTGCTGAAGCACCACGTTGTACTGCCCATCATGGACCTACCTTACGAGTAGAGAGTGAGCAGAGACATTAGCCAGAACAGGGAGATGAGCCTGGGAATATGCTTCGTAAATAGTCTTCCGAAGCCATCAGCAGGCCATCCTCTCTTGTGAAATCTGTAGAGAATGAAGAGAGAATCTGTCTTTGTGATGGCACTGGGACAATCAACGTAGATCCTTAATGCACGGACCACGTTCAGCGATGCAACTCCCGCAGAAAGGCCCGGTACCTGGAAAGCTGGGACTATAATTTCTTCATTAAGGTGGATTTTAGACACCACCTTCGGAAGATACCCAGATCTAGTTCTGAGAACTGCTTTATCTGGATTAAAAAATCAGAAATGGAGAACGACATGATAATGCCCCTAAATCTGATACTTTTCTAGCTGACGTCATAGCCAGTAGAAAGAGAACTATAGCCGTCAACCATTTAAGATCCACTTTATTAAGTGGTTCAAATGGGGTAACTTGAAGGGCTTTCAGGACTAGACTTAAGTCCCAAGGCACTGTAGAAGGAACAAAAAGTTGAATGCACAACATTCCCTGGAAAAAAGTATGTATATCCTGTAAATTGCCAATTTTCTTTTGGAACCATACAGTCCATTTAGGGTCCATTTTCCATTCACTGCACCAATAAATATAGGTTTGCCAAATTCATTGATAAATGCGAGCTGAGGAAGGTTTTCCTTGCTCTGAGCATAGTTTGAATTACCTGTTGTGAGAATCCTCGACTTCAGGATAGAGGTTTCAAGAGCCACGCCCTCAAAGACAGTCGATTCAGACGTCTGTGATAACAAGGACCCTGCATCAGTAGATCTGAACGTTGAGGGAGCAGAAGTGGAACATCCATCGACATACTCTGCAGATCTGTGTACCAATGTCTTCTGGGCCAAGCCGGAACTATTAGAATCACGGCACCTTTCCCTTTGTTTATCTTTCTCACCACCCTGGGTAATAGGGTGATTGGAGGAAACACATAAGCCAGACGAAAGTCCCATCTCACCAACAGGGCATCGACAAAGATCGCTCTGGGATCCTTTGTGCATGCCCCGTATGTGAGAAATGCGTTGTTCAGACGGGACGCCATGAGATCTCTCTGGCAACCCTCACTTGTCTACTAGAATCTGGAAGACCTCCGGGTATAGAGACCATTCGCTTGCCTGAATGGCATGTCGACTGAGAAAGTCCGCTTCCCAGTTTAGGACTCCCAGAACGAACACTGCGGACAAGGCTGGATAATGAAGTTCTGCCCACTTTAGTATGTGACTTACCTACTCTATCGCTTTTTGGCTGCGAGTTCCTTCCTGATGGTTGAGGTACGCTACTGCCGTTGCATTGTCCGAGCGTATCTGGATTGGTTTTCCCGAAGAATGTCCTTTGCCTGAATCATTGCCACGTATATACCCCGAAGTTCCAATATGTTTATTGGCAGGCAACTGTGGTTCCCTGGTCCATTGCCCCTGAAAACACAACCTTCCTGACACTTCTACCCAGCCCTGAAGACTGGCATCTGTCGTCAGAATTTCCCAATCTGATATCCAAAGGGGTCTTCCCCTTGTCCAGATGGGATGTCTGTAGCCACCAGGCTAATGACCTTACTTCTATTGTAAGAGTTTTTTTATCATCTGACGCAACCCATTCCATTTGGCAAGAATCAGACGCTGCGGAGGCCTTGAGTGGAATTGTGCATACTCCACCATGTCGAATTTTGATACCATCAAACCCATCACCCGCATTGCTGCGTGAATGGATACCTTTTGACTGTGTAACAAGTCCTGAATCCTTGACTGGACCTTGGCTATCTTGGTCAGAGGTAAATTTACTCTGAAGACCTGAATCCAGTACCGCACTCAAGGGAGTCATCCGTTGTGACGGAACCAGGGACGATTTTGCCCAATTTATGAGCCACCCGTGGTTCTGCAGACACGTTCTTGTCTGTCGTAGATGACATAAGAGCAACTCCTGTGCCAGGATTAAAAGATCGTCAAGGTATGGAAAAATTCTTATCCCCTGCTGGTGGAGATAAGCTGCCATTATCACCATAATCTTGGTAAATACTCTGGGAGCTGTGGCTAACCCAAAAAGTAGGGCCTGGAACTTAAAATGCTGTTGGAGGATAGCGAACCTGAGATAGCACTGATGGGACAGTGATATAGGAACATGTAGGTAAGCATCCTGTATATCCAGGGATACCATATAATTCCCTGGTTCCATGGCCAAAATGATGGAACGTAACGTCTCCATGTGAAACCGAGGAACCCAAATGTATTTGTTCAGTACTTTGAAAATGAGAATGGGCTGAAAAGACCCATTTGGCTTCTGAACTAAAAACAGGTTGGAGTAAAACCACTATCCTCATTGCGCTGGAGGAACTGGAATGACTACTCCTGAGTGAAGCAATTTCTGAACCTCCTCTAAAAAATCCCTGGCCTTCGTCTCTACCCGAGATAGGCTGGTACAAAAAAAAAAAAAAAAAAAAACCCCTCACAACTTTGAGGAGGGTACTTCTTGAAGGCAAAAGCATAACTTAGAGATACCGCTTCATCCACCCAGGCATCTGTTGTAGACTGCTGCCAGATCTGTGCAAACTGAAGAAGTCGTCCCCCAGGTGGAGGCCCGCACCATCAGGCTGATGGTTTATCATCTGTCTTCCCAACCGGTCCTCTGGTAGCCCAATGCTTTTTAGTCTTACCAGACTTGTCGTATTGGGCCTGCTTGCCCTGATTTTTCCCTTTAGCTTTTCCCTTTAGCTTTTCCTTGATACCGAAAGGGCCAGAAAGCCGGAACTTTAGGTTTGAAATTGTATGTGGAAGGGAACTTGATCCTGCTTCTGACTCCAGAATATCTTAATTCTTTACCAAAAAGGATATAACCAGAAAAAGGTAAGGATTCCAAAACCTTCTTAGATTCTGCATCAGCTTTCCACGTATGTATCCAAACTGCTCTGCGAGCAGCTATTGTTGAAGCGGATACCCTGGAGGCAATAGTACCCATACCCAACGCTGCTTCTTCCAGGAACATTGCAGCCTGGTTTACATGAGCTATATGGGATTTTTGCTCTCTAGAAGTTATAGAAAAATCCCCCTCCAATGCCTCAGCCCAGGCAGCCACTGCCTTTGCCATCCAAGCTGAAGCCATGGCTGGCCTTAGGACTACCCCAGACAGGGAAAAAAATGTTTTTTAGAAAACCATCCACTCTCCTATCCGTGACATCATTTAATGATGTTGAAGGCAAAGGTAATGTAGATTTTCGCACTCATCGAATTACATGCTTATATACTTTAGGAGCCACCTCCCTTTTTATACAATTCCCAGCTGGAAGATGATAAATGGAATTCCATTTCTTAGGAATTCTAAACTTATTGGGCATAGCACAAGCCTCTTCCATAATTTCCGTCAGCTAATCTGACCCTGGACTCAGTTTTAAACTGTTTTGGGACGTTTAAACACAGGTGCCTTGGTTTTTAACACAGGCTCTCCTAATTCCTCTAAGGATAGAATGGCTTTCATTGGTTTAATTAACTCCGCTATATCCACTGAGCAGAGACCTTGCTCCTCCTCTTCGTATGCCGAAGTAGAATTAATGGAGCTTTCATCTTCCGATGAATCTTAATCTGAATCGTGTAGCCTGTGAAGGTGAAAATTTACTTACCACCGGTTTATCATCTTGTTTCTTTTGAGAAGATGCTACTGGAAGTGATACAACATAGGTGGGGAGCTGAATGTAAGGGTTAATAGTGTAACCTATCCCTGGTACAGGAGTTGGAGTTATTATCCATTCAGCTATACTGGATAAAGTCTGTTCAAACATAGCCCAAGCCGTCTCCATTTGTACCTGAATCTACCATGTATTTTTCATTAACCCGATGAAAGCTAAAACAATTTGCACACAAACCATCATGAACCAGATCCCGAGAGGATAACACATTTTTGCAAGACAAACATGATATGAGTGTTGGTGTTGCTGTGAGTGTACCTTCCTCACCTTTGCCACTATTAGACATGATAAATAATCACAGTGTACCACACAATTTGTGACTGTAATCACTTTAAATTTCTTAAAGTGATATACAATCCGACCCTACCCATGCACTGGCATTGAGGATCGGAATAAACAAACTAACAGAAATAGTAAAGTCAGCAATCACACTAGCAGTAAGTCACATGTTATACATTAGTATATTAAGCAATATGAGCACAACATCAACTACATTTCAAGTATGTAGGAGAACATATTACTGCATCATGTTTAAACAGATCTAACGTATTCAGACGCAAATGTGAAAGAAACAGTAAATGTATACAGACTCATATGCAATAGACACTTTAAGTCTCTATCTACCTTTTGAGTACGAATAGTTAGTGCTGTATAACCCGTACTCAGTAGAGTGGGATACAGGGAGACTCACCTTGCTCCCAGGACCGATCAATATGTTAGCGAACGCCAAGTGGATCCAGACGCTACTAGTGTACACTGACGCTCCATGAACCTATAGTGAACACAGACTCTCACTGAACATGGACGTAACAGTCACACAGCCGCCTATACTGCGACTGGGTCTTGTACAGCGTCTGAGACGGAAGCAGGAAACCGTTCATGGCGGGAGACTCTGAGGAAACTGGTCATGAACCGGGAGGAGGGGCGACCAGCAGAGCATCCCCACTGCTGAAATCAACCCTAGGGATCGCGGCCTCATACTAATCCTGGAGCCTCTGATCCGTAAGGCCTAGCGCTGGTGCACCCGAGGTGGCAGCCGCGTCAGCAACAGTTTGGTGGTCTCCTTCCAAAACAGTGCGACTGTGTCCGTATTCCCCTTCTAAGCGGAATCGATGCCTTACCTTCTCCCCGTGCTCCGGCTACAGCCTGGTAACGTCTGCTGGACCTGCTAGTATATCTGACATAGACGCCCGCCGAAACAGCACTGTACTCGTGGGTAAGCGTTGTCGCGACCCAGCGGAGAGTTATTGGAGCAACTCTTTCTAAGGTACGTATAAGACGCTGTTTAGAAAGAAAACTCAAAAAATAGTAAGACTATAAAAATAAAATAAAGCTTAGGGCTGCTAAAAACCAGCAGCCCTCTGACCATGGTCCGGCTCCTGCCACACCAAACAAAAATCTAATTTGCCCGAGACAGCAGGCTGGGATATATGGACGGGCCCGTTGCATGCTGGGAGGCCGGAAAAGCTTTGACTGATTGGTGCAAATCCGCTCTTGCTTCATCATATCCCATTGTTATCCTGTGGACCCTGCCGGAGAAATAGATCGTAATGTAAAGCTAAGATTAAACTATAATCAGAATATGCATACATTTCTAATGATCGTTCTGGTGGTAGCATTTACTAGATACTACTTTATACAATGTAACTGTATAAGAATGCAGGTAACACTGAGTGCTACACATGGCAGTAGAAATATTAAAGGTGTTCAAGCCACTGTACTATGCCACTAGCTTCAGGAAATATAACTAGTTGCATAGAGGGAGACGTGTGAAGCAGTGAAAAGAGTGGAGAAGCAAGCCGGTGGAGAAGATGCCCACGGCAACAATCAGCTGCTAATAAATTTATAGCATGCACTTTATTAGTGCTACTGCAAAGCTGATTGGTTGCCAAGAACAACTTCTCCACTCATTCACTGCTTCATAGATTTCTCCCATATTTTCTTATTTGCCAGATGATTCAGATGAAGTGGTAATCTAAATAGAAATGCAGACTTCATATTTCAAAAGAAGCAAAATTATGAAACTGTTCAGAGCTGGTCTGGTGTTCCCAGTCATACCCCAACAACTACAACACATCACAATGGAGCAGATCTATTAAGCCTGGAGACGGCATAAGTAAATGATAAACCAGTGATAAGTGCAAGGTGATCAACGCACCAGCCAATCAGCTCCTAACTGTCAATTTACATATTGGAGATGACTGGCTGGTGCGTTTATCACTGGTTTATCACTTCCTTATGCTGTCTCCAGGTTAATACAGCTGCACCAATGAACTGACCTGGGCAAGCATTCTATTTAGTGTCAATTCAACAAAAGGAGAATGTACAGATACAGCGCAGAACAGCCACGCAATAGACAAACTGAGGCAGATTCAAGTCACAGTGAGGTTCCATCAGAACGCACATGATCTGCAGCTGCCCAGATTTCTTGCCATTATGGTACAGAACTCTTGATTTTTTATTTGCACTTCTCAGACTTCAATGATCAGATACCCCCAAATGTATTCACCTACAAGCTTCCATGTAAACCTTGCAGAGAACCGTATCACCCACTGATTGCTTTGCTGAATTCTGCACCTATTTGAAACAGTTTGCTGTGAAAAACCAATAAGTGAAAGATTGCAACAGCTGCGGAGTAACATCTCTGCCATCACTTTGGTGAACACCCTCTGTGCCATGGAGAGACCAAATGGCAGGGCGTGAAACTGGTAGTGACGGTCCTGCAGTGTAAACCGGAAATAAGCCTGATGAGGCAGCCAGATCGGAATATGAAGGTACGCATCCTTGACATCCAGAGACGCTAGGAATTCCCCCTCTTCCAGACCTGAATTCACCGCTTTCAGAGACTCCATCTTGAACTTGAACACTCGTAAGTATGGGTTCAATGATTTCAGATTTAGAATGTCTTACCGAACCGCCCGGTTTCGGAACTACAAACAAGCTGGAATAGTATCCCTTGTTTTGTAGATGAGGTGGAACTGGAACAATGACCTGGGTCTAACAGTTTTTTAATGGCTTTTTGTAAGGTTACTCTTGCTTCTTGTGAAACTGGTAAGCCAGATTTGAAGAATCTGTGAGGTGGGAGATCCTGGAACTCCAGCCTGTAGCCCTGGGATATAAAGGTCTATGACCCAAGGATCCTGGCAAAATCTTGTGCAAGTCTGACTGAAGAATTGTAGCTGGACTCCCACCTGCCTGTCTCCGAGGCATGCGGAAAGTTTCAAGGAGGCAGAGCCTGTGCTCTGTTCCTGTGAACCAGTAGTCGCTGGTTTGCGTGGTCTACCTCTAGCACCGGTAGAAAAACCTCCGGCTTTGCCCCTAAACTTCGCAGTCTGAAAGGACTCTAAATTGGGTCCTGAGGAGGCCTTCATGGCTGGCGGATCTGCAGAGGGTAAGTGGACTTACCCGCAATAGCTTGTGAGATCCACTTGTCGAGTTCATCGCCAAATAAGGCCTCACCTGTGAAAGGCAATCCCTCCTCACCTCTTTTGGAGTCTGCGTCAGCAGTCCACTGACAGCCATAATCCCCTGCGTGCCGACACTGCCATAGCTGTAGTGCGTGCATTAAGTAAACCTATTTCTTTTATGGCTTTCTCCATACATTTTGCAGAGTCTTGTATGTGCTGCAGGAATAACACAAATTTCCTCGAGGCAAGGTGTCTAACCTCTCAATTAAAATTACCAGACCATTTAGCAATGGCTCAAGTAATCCACCCACATGCTATAGTGGGTCTCTGGGCCACCCATGCAGCTGTATACGAAGATTTGAGTGTAGTCTCAATCTTAGGATCAGCTGAACAGGTAGTACTACTTTAAGTGAGAGCCTGGATACTGATGTACTGTATCTACTATTGGTGGGTTTTCCCATTTTTTCCTATACTCAGGAGGAAAAGGAAAAGATCATACCTGCCTAGGAATTTGAAATTTCTTATCTGGATTAACCCACGGGTTCCTCAAACAGGGTATTTCGTTCCTTTGATACGGTAAAAGTGGCTGAGGATTTTTTCTTTATACAGGTTGAGTATCCCTTATCCAAAATCACACGGTTTTGGTTCCGCTACAGCTTACTCGGCTGGAGGAAGCCGCGGCCTCAAGTTTGGAGCTCCGGTCCGGGCATCCTCACCCATCCACCGGCCAGCGTGTATCCGCACCTGGGGACTTCCCAGGAACCAGAGAGGACCTGCAGCATTCGTAAGCCAGCAGTAGGGTTCTCAGCTAAGGGCCCTGCAAGTGATCCAGCGCTGGTCTACTGTGGAACTGCAGCACACTCTCTTAAGCCACTACTCACCGTCTCCTGGGGAAAGCAACACCCCCCCCCCCCCCCCCACACACACACCTCTACCATATTCCTGGCTCTTTCCATTGTTCCCAGCAGCTGTATTGCCCGTGCTTGCCGGGCACCTCCCCCCACACCCCTGGTCTCTCCCCCCGACTCCTGCCAGGGACCGGTGGAACTAAGGAGCGGTGCATAGAGATTCTTGCAATGCCATCCTAGTTTTAGGCGGCTGTTGGCGGGCCCTGGCTGTCCGGACTCTAGCAATTAGGAACACCGCAGTTTCCTTTCATCCGATTTCATCAGTTCTCTCTGTCCCCGCCACTGCAATAGTTATGGATAAATACGAGGCCAGACCTATGAGAGGTACTAAGGGGGGCCAGACGGGCAAGGGCCATGGCAGCGATACATCTGCCGCTTCACCCACTTCTCCTGGTAATCAACAGGGCGAAATTGACAAGGAACAAGCCTACGACACTGCTCCCCCTGCGGTTGCTGGCTCTCTAACCTCTCAAGAACTGACCACCCTTTTGGCCTCACTTCTGGACCAGAAGTTAGCAACACTTAAAGATTCTATCGATTCAGCAGTCACCCAACTTACAAAACACGATCAGCGTCTCTCTGAAGCAGAACAACGCATATCAGATTTGGAAGACGAGATTGAAGCGGCCAGGGCCACTTTATCTGATCAGGAGAAATCAGCGGGGTCCATGGCGGACAAGCTAGAAGATTTAGAGAACAGGAATCGTAGAAATATCTGCCTCCCTGAATCGGTCAAGTATACAGACCTAATGCCGCTGGTCTCCGAATGGATGCCACAAGAATTGGGATGTGTCCCGACTGGCTCCTCGTTGTTGGAGAGGGTACATCGTGTGGGTCCTGACAGGCAAGCCAATAGAGATCGTCCCCGCCCAGTGATATTACGGATCTTGAATCATGCCGTCAAAGTGCGCTTACTGGAAGCTTAACGTAAAAGTGCCGATCTGCGTTATCAGGGTGCAAAGCTACTGCTGTTCCAAGACTTTTCATATTTGGTGGCTATGAAATGAAATTATTTGATTTGGGATGCAGATTCTCACTGCTGTATCCCACAAAGCTTCGTGTCTTTCACAATGGCAAACCTCATTTCCTTGAAACGCCACAGGCGGCCAAGAATTTTGTGGACTCGCTCTCTTCAGGATCCTCGGCACTCAGATCGGATGAGGATAATAAGTAGTCTGGTTTGTGTTATCTTCTCTCCTATTTTCCATTCCGGTTTTTATTTTCTTGTTTGGCTTTCACGGCCTACATTATCTGTTTCTCAATGTTTGTTGTGGTGCAGCTGACTGAGAGACACTACAATATACTCAATATGTGTCTTTATTATTTACCCTGCTGCAAATTTTGCTACACATGTGGCACATTGTACCATTATTATTGCTGCTGGGTTGATCATGTTAGGTTATTGCATGCTCCCTTTTTCATAAAGTTATAAGATGTTTTGGACATTGACCGGTTTATAGTTTTAGATCTGTAGTATTTGTGTGCAGGTTTGGCAAGTTGCTCTGGGTACTCGCACTTTTGTTCTCGCCCGCTCGCTGGGACGGGCTGGACACAACTGCTTCTCATATTCATGATAGTTTTGCGGCCTAGAGTAGGTATTGGATAATATGACTGCTTCAACTCATAGCTCCACTAGGTCTCAGTCATCCCTAAAATTGGTCTCTTGGAATGTGGAGGGACTAAATTCCCCTATAAAGAGACGCAAAGTGTTAACTCATTTGAGACGCCTTAAGCAAGATATTGCATATTTACAAGAGACCCATTGGGATGTAAAGGACCCATTGGGATGTAAGCTTGCGAGCAGGGCCTTCCTACCTCTATGACAATGTCATCAACCAGTTTGTTATATCATTATTTCCAATTTTAAAGCGCAATGGAATTTGCTGCGCTATATAAGAAACTGTTAATATATAATAATAATAATAATAATAATAATAATAAATACGTTTAGGGGACCGTGGGTGGGAGAATTTAAAACCGCTTCATTCACTGCCAAACGTAGGGGAGTTTTGGTTTTATTCAGGAAACACTTGCCTTACACCATTAAAGATACGTGGTCTGATCCGGAGGGTTATTTTCTTTTTATAAAACTTTCACTTTTGGGTTCCTTTGCGGCAATTTACGCCCCAACAGGCTCGACCAGAACATTTACGGCTTTGTATTCGAAATTGCAGGAATGGGCGGAAGGGGAAATATTGCTTGGTGGCGATTTTAATTGTACTATTTATAGGGGTTTGGACCGCTCCTCTGGCCGAGGTATGGAGGGAGGTTTCCTCGCTAGCCCTTTTAATAGATTCTTTGAAGTTATGTGATCCATGGAGATGCCAACATCCAGTCTCATAGGAGTATACTTTTTATTCTCACCCTCATCATACTTCTTCCCGAATAGATTTTTGGTTACTTTCTGACACACTATAAAGTAGGGTGGTCGGCTCAGGTATAGGCCATATTGCTCTTTCGGACCATGCGCCGGTTTGGGTAACCCTTTCTATTAATGATCCCCTGATTACTTCTTATAATTAGATATTTCCTGCCTACCTTGCTAGGTCTACTGATTTTTGTACACACTTGATGACTGCATTCTGTAATTACAAACATGATAACTTGGGTCATTTAAATGATATTCAGTTATTCTGGGCCGCGGCGAAACCGGTAATTAGAGGTCAGGTGATGGAGTATGTGGGCAGGAAACAGAAAAAGCTTTCAAAAATTATTGAAGATCACAGTAAACTATTGATGGCAGCATGAGATGCCATGCTGCAGTGAGACTCTGTAGCCTCCCTGCAGCATTACTTGGACGCCAAACACTCTTATAATGCCTTATGCACTGAACAGGCCCAATTTGCTCATGACATTCAGTGTAATAAATCGGGGAGACTGCTGGCTAACCTTGTACGTTCCCATAACGCCCCTTCTTGTATAATGCAAATTAACCCTTCTAATGGACCCCTGGTTACAGACGTGTCTGGTATATCTGGTCATTTCAGGGAATATTAGACGCTTTATTCCTCCCCTCCTGATTCTCCACCAGAGGGCGCTCGATTCCTCTCTCAGGCGGAGATGCCTGTCCTAACGGATGAGGAAAGATTAACTGCACCAGTAACAGCCACAGAATTGTCCTATTTGATCAAATCCTAGGCTAAAGGTAAATCCCCGGGCCCTGATGGTTTTGGAGCAGAGTACTATCAACTCCTCATGGACCATGTACTACCCCACATGGTTATTTAACTCTTTGATTTCATGAGAACAATTTAATTTTACTAAAACAGAGGCTTTAGCATTACATACCATAGTTAAATCTGGATGGGGCAACGCTTTACGTTTTCGCTGGGCCCATGATCATCTATTGTACCTGGATCTTAGATTTTCTAGCGATTCTGCCAAAATATACGCTATTATTTATACTCACTTTGTAACTCAAATGTTGAAGGACTTTGAAAAATGGAAACATCTGCCTCTATCGTATATTGGGAGATGCCACTTGTTTAAGATGGTTTCTTTTCCCAGGTTTCTATACCCAGTCCAGATGCTACCGTTCTAGTTGAACAAAAGATATTGTCACTATCAATACGGCCTTATCCAAATTTATATGGGCAGGTAAACGCCTTTGGATATCACTTCTGAAATTGCAACAGCCAGTATCGCTGGGGGCATTAATCTTCCCAACATACAAGACTATGCAATAGCTTCTAATCTGAGGTACACTCTGGACTGGATAAGTGAAACCTTTACTTGTTGTGCAATCCTTACATGGCTTGGTGATATCACGTAAGCGATTGGTATTATCCCATAGTCACACTGTATTCTCACCATTACTCCATAATCGTGATTTTCAACAGGAAGACCCTCATGCGATTTTTTGGACTTGACATCTCCATGGACTCAGGTTGGCATATCACTTGATAGATTATAGTTTCTCCACTACCCACACCCTGGAAAGGGTCAAGGAGCTATTTCCTGATGTCCAGATTCCCATATTTGCCTATTTCCAAGCTTGCAGTTTAATAACCAGACTATTAAAGGGTCTGAAATAAACCATTCTCTGGTGTTTGATATTATGATAAAAACTTGTCCAGGTTCCTCCTTTCCCACATCTTTATTATATGACCAAGTTAGGAAGAAAATTTACCTTAATGCCCTATCTACAGCTATAGCAAAGTGGAAGGATTCCTTCCCTCATCTTCCCTTACGGACTACTGTCACGGCCTCAGCCACACTAAACAGTTCCTTTCTTCCTCGTTTGCTGAAATGCAATTTAAGATCCTCCACTGGGCCTACTATACCACAAAACTAAGGTTTATAACGGGAGTGGCAGATGACTAATTGTTTTAAGTGTTGCCTCCCTAACGCTGATATTCTTCATGGTCTATGGTCTTGTTCGATAGTTCAAGCATTTTGGGTTAATGTCCAAAATTACGTGGCTAATACCCTCCATATTTCTTTTAACATAACATTGCCGTGGGCACTGCGGAATTACTTTACTCATCCTCCATCTTCACAACACACTAAAGGCACTAGACTTTTTCTTACTAAGTAAGCAACAGTGGCTAAAAAAAAACTATTTTGTCCCAATGGATTCACGCTACCCCCATCCTCCTCTCTCTCATGTTTCCGATATTAGCTCATGTTTACAGAATGGAGTGGATAGACTGTTCTTTAGAACTGGAATTTAGATCACAAAAGTTTTTTGATATTTGACTACCCTACGTGCTCACATTGTCTATTGAAGACAGGGAATTTCTATGAGGTATAGTGCGTCTCACATCCTGGTATAAATTGACTACGTTAGAGAAAGGTTCCCCACCTTTCTAGATAAAGGTTCACTTCACAGGCTATAAACTTGTACAATGAGTTACTCTGTCCACTCCATGCTAGTATTTGATATTCTGCTGCAAACCGGGACTGCTTCCCCCCCCCCCCCCCCCAATTGTCATGTCCCTCCTATATGTATTTATGATTGTATTCACATCTGCATTTACTCTTGTATCTATGCCTACTGTATTCTCCTGTGGAGCTTTCTACTTATTTTATCTATTACCTACTTGCCGACCTGTATACGAGACTGCATTTACTCTTGTATCTATGCCTGCTGTATTCTCCTGTGGAGCTTTCTACTTATTTTATCTATTACCTACTTGCCGACCTGTATACGAGACTGTACTTGAAGATTTTTATGTTTGCATCTTTCAATAAACATTTTGAAAAAAAAATATGTAGACAAACAGAAGCAAACCTTGTCCCTCACCACACAAACCTAAAAGACAACATGTAACCACAATTTACTTAATTTAATATTTCTAAATTTCTCAATAAGAACCTTTTGGCCTAGGGGTGAAAATAAAATAAGATTTTAAACCTACCGGTAAATCTTTTTCTCCTAGTCCGTAGAGGATGCTGGGGACTCCGTAAGGACCATGGGGTATAGACGGGCTCCGCAGGAGACATGGACACTCTAAAGACTTTAAAATGGGTGTGCACTGGCTCCTCCCTCTATGCCCCTCCTCCAGACCTCAGTTAGAGAAACTGTGCCCAGAGGAGACGGACAGTACGAGGAAAGGATTTTTGTTAATCTAAGGGCAAGATTCATACCAGCCCACACCATCCACACCGTATAACCTGGAATACACGCAACCAGTTAACAGTATGAACAAACCAGCATCAGCCAAAGACGGATTTTAACTGTAACATAACCCTTATGTAAGCAACAACTATATTCAAGCCTTGAAGAAATATGTCCGCACTGGGACGGGCGCCCAGCATCCTCTACGGACTAGGAGAAAAAGATTTACCGGTAGGTTTAAAATCTTATTTTCTCTTACGTCCTAGAGGATGCTGGGGACTCCGTGAGAATGGGGATTATACCAAAGCTCCAAACCGGGCGGGAGAGTGCGGATGACTCTGCAGCACCGATTGAGCAAACATGAAGTCCTCATCAGCCAGGGTATCAAACTTGTAGAATTTTGCAAAGGTGTTTGAACCCGACCAAGTAGCTGATCGGCACAGCTGTAACGCAGAGATGTCTCGGGCAGCCGCCCAAGAAGAGCCCACCTTCCTAATGGAATGGGCCTTTACCGAATTTGGTAACGGCAATCCAGCCGTAGAATGAGCCTGCTGAATCGTGTTACAGATCCAGCGAGCAATAGTCTGCTTAGATGCAGGAGCGCCAACCTTGTTGGCCGCATACAGGACAAACAGTGCGTCTGTTTTCCTAATCCGAGCCGTTCTGGCTACGTAAATTTTTAAGGCGCTGACTACATCCAGGGACTTGGAATCCTCCAAGTCTCCCGTAGCCACTGGCACCACAATAGGTTGGTTCATATGAAACAATGAAACCACCTTAGGCAAAAATTGAGGACGCGTCCTCAACTCTGCTCTCTTCACATGGAAAATAAGATAGGGGCTTTTGTGAGACAAAGCCGCCAATTCGGAAACCTGCCTTGCAGATGCCAAGGCCAACAACATGACCACCTTCCAAGTGAGAAATTTTAATTCAACTGTTTGAAGAGGCTCAAACCAGTGAGATATTAGGAACTGTAACACCACGTTAAGGTCACAAGGTGCCAATGGGGGCACAAAAGGAGGCTGGATGTGCAGCATTCCCTTTACAAAAGTCTGGACTTCTGGGAGAAAAGCCAATTCCTTCTGAAAGATTATAGATAGGGCCGAAATCTGTACCTTAATGGAGCCTAACTTCAGGCCCATATCCACATCTGTCTGTAGAAAGTGGAGAAAGAGGCCCAAGTGGAAATCTTCCGTAGGAGCATTCTTGGCTTCACACCAAGATACATACTTCCTCCAGATACGGTGATAATGTTTCGCCGTCACCTCCTTCCAAGCCTTTATCAGAGTAGTGATGACTTCCTCCGGAATACCTTTCCCAGCTAGGATTCGGCGTTCAACCGCCATGCCGTCAAACGTAACCGCGGTAAGTCTTGGAACACGCAGGGCCCCTGCTGCAACAGGTCTTCCCTGAGAGGAAGAGGCCATGGATCTTCTGTGAGCATCTCCTGAAGATCTGAATACAAGGCCGTTCGAGGCCAATCTGGAACAATGAGTATTGTCCGGACTCTTTCGTCTTATGATTCTCAATATTTTTGAGATGAAAGGAAGAGGAGGGAACACATAGACCGATTGAAACACCCACGGTGTCACCAGGGCGTCTACCGCTACTGCCTGAGGGTCCCTTGACCGACCTGGCACAATACCTCCGAATCTTCTTGTTGAGGCGTGACTGCATCATGTCTATTTGAGGAAGTCCCCAAAGACTTATCTCTGCAAAAACTTCTTGATGAAGTCCCCACTCTCCTGGATGGAGATCGTGTCTGCTGAATAAGTCTGCTTCCCAGTTGTCTAATCCCGGAATGAAGACTGCCGACAGCGCGCTTACGTGATTTTCCGCCCAGCGAAGAATCCTGGTGGCTTCCGCCATTGCCACTCTGCTCCTTGTCCCGCCTTGGCGGTTTACATGAGCCACGGCTGTGACTTTGTCTGATTGAATCAGAACCGGGAGGTCGCGAAGAAAATTCTCCGCTTGTCGTAGGCCGTTGTATATGGCCCTTAATTCTAGAATGTTGATGTGTAGACAAGCCTCCTGGCTCGACCATAGTCCCTGAAAATTTCTTCCTTGTGCGACTGCTCCCCATCCTCGGAGGATCGCGTCCGTGGTCACCAGAACCCAGTCCTGAATGCTGAACCTGCGACCCTCTAGAAGGTGAGCACTCTGCAACCACCACAGGAGAGACACCCTGGCCCTGGGGGACAGGCTTATTTTCTGATGAATTTGAAGATGGGACCCGGACCACTTGTCCAGAAGGTCCCACTGAAATGTCCTCGCATGAAACCTGCCGAAGGGGATCGCCTCGTAGGTCGCCACCATTTTTCCCATTACTCGAGTGCATTGATTAACTGACACTCTGTTCGGTTTTAACAGGTCTCTGACCATGTTCTGGAGTTCCTGTCCTTTTTCCATCGCGAGAAAAACCCTCTTTTGCTCCGTGTCCAGAATCATGCCTAAGAACGATAGTCGAGTCGTTGGAACCAACTGTGACTTTGGTAGATTTAGAATCCAGCCATGCTGGAGCACTTTCAGGGAGAGCGACACGCTTTTCAGCAACTGATCTCTCGATCTCGCTTTTATCAGGAGATCGTCCAAGTACGGGATAATTGTGACTCCCTGCCTGCGCAGGAGCACCATCATTTCCGCCATTACCTTGGTGAAAATCCTCGGGGCTGTGGAAAGCCCAAACGGCAACGTCTGAAACTGGTAATGACAGCCCTGTACAGCGAATCTCAGGTACGCCTGATGAGGGGGATATATGGGGACATGAAGGTATGCAGCCTTTATGTCCAGTGACACCATAAAATCCCCCCCTTCCAGGCTGGAGATAACTAAATATATATATTTTAGATGTGGTAACTTGCGCCCTTCTAGCTGCTGCTTAGTCCCACTCACAAGTGCACCAAACTCGTTCAAAACATATACACAAACAATGGAGAGCGGTCCTCAAGCGCTGCTAGATGATCCAAATATTTCTTGACGACCTGTATACTGTTGATATAGGTGGAAGAGTTCAATCAATAGGTGCACACTATACTGCTGTCACCGTACAGGAACCCTCAAACTCACCGTAGCTTAGTGAGATGCATTCACATAAAGGTTTCTTTAACTGGCAGTTGTTTATCTTCCACCAATAATCATATATAAACGCATATAGAATGACACTCACCAGGGCTACAAAGCCCTATATGCACCAAAAGGTTTCTTTAGTCCACGTATTCTCCACCAAGCAAACGTGACCCAAGGTTCATAAAAAGAGTTTATTTTTTTTATAAAAAATAGTCCATATAAAAACATACATGCTGTATTTCTTCCTGATCTAGCTGAAAACAAAACACCTTTCAGCTAGATCAGGAAGAAATACAGCATTTATGTTTTTATATGGACTATTTTTTATGAAAAAATAAACTGTTTATTCCCAGCAAGGTTATAATAATTTTATTGGTGTATGGTGCACCTGCACCCTTTGTTCCTATGTTGCAGTATTACAGTACTTAGTCCCAGCAAGGTAGCACATCCCATTATAATAAGCTAGGGTGTGCAGTCCAGGCCCCGTTTCCATATAGTCTATATTATGTGTGTGTATACACACCTGAGGGATTGGGACAGCCCTCATCTCTGGATTAGCACCCCATCCACTGCCTCTCAGGCTTTTAAACAGGGAACCAGCACATTCTGACTGCACAAAAGACATAGGTATGATCCTTTTAATTATATACAAAGTCAGTTTGGGGGTGAGCTTTTGGGGCGTGGAGCTCCCTATATTGCTCTGGCTGGGCCACCTTGGGGCATCACCACCTTACATTAACTTTTAACACTTATATCACATTGTGTTTGTTTTATATTTATGTAGCTTTTTTTCACATATTTTTTACACTTCAAACACTGCTCAGCTAAACTTCACATTCTAACACTTTACTGCTGTCCTCTTCTTTTCTTTTACATTCAGCAGCCTCTTTCATTTGCTTAACACTGATCTTTCACTCCTATCCTTTTTTCTGTGGGATGCCCTGGGGTTAGAAAACTGTGCCCAGGGAGACAGATCTTTCGAGGAAAGAATTTATTGTTTAAACACGGTGAGTGTCGTACCAGCTCACACCACGAACAAACCGCAGAACGTGGCATTCAATAGAATACCAGCCAACGGAATGAACAATACACAGCCACATGCTGAGAGAATATGTAACACAACCTGTGTGTCAACACAACCAATAATACACCGCATGCCATGGCATGAAACAACGTCAGCATCAGCCTGACAGAAAAGAAACACCACAAGAGTAAACATAACCAATAACTGCAGACACAGTACGCACTGGGATGGGCGCCCAGCATCCTCTACGGACTAAGAGAAAAGGATTTACCGGTAGGTGTTAAAATCCTATTTTCTCAAACGTCCTAGAGGATGCTGGGGACTCCGTAAGGACCATGGGGTTTATACCAAAGCTCCAGACCGGGCGGGAGAGTGCGGACGACTCTGCAGCACCAATTGAGCAAACATGAGGTCCCAGGGTATCAAACTTGTAGAGCTTAGCAAAAGTGTTTGAACCCGACCAAGTAACCACTCGGCAAAGTTGAACCGCCGAGACTCCTCGGGCATCCGCCCAAAAAGATCTCCTCTTCCTAGTAGAATGGGTCTCCACCGACTTTGGCAAAGGCAATCCAGCCGTAGAACAAGCACACCGAACCAAATCACAGATCAGCGTATAACAAACTGCATAGACGCAGGCACCCCAATCATGCTGGGAGCATACCGGACAAACAGAGCCTCTGTTTCCCCAATCTGAGCCAAATTGGCAACCTAAATATTCAAAGCCCCAACTACATCGAGAGACTTTGAGTCAGTTAATGCCTAAGTAACCACCGACATCAAAATAGGCTGTTTACTGCGAAACCCAGAAACCACTTTTAGCAGAACTATTATCAGAGTTCTCAATTCCTCTCTATCCACATGGAAGATCAAACAGGGCTCTTGTGAGACAAAGCCGCTACCTCTGACACCCGCCTTGCGGACGCCAAAGCCAATAGCATGACCACTTTCCAAGAGAGAAATTTTAACACAACCTTTCACAAAGGTTCCAATCAGTGTGACACAAGAATACGCAAAACCACGTCAAGGTCCCACAGTGCCAACGGGGCACAAAAGGAGGTAGGATGTGCAGTACTCCTTTCACGAAGGTCCGAACTACCGGAAAGGTTGCCAATTCTTTCTTGAAAGAAAATTTATAAGTCCAAAAGCGCACTTAATGGAACCTAACTTTAGGCCTGCACCCACACCTGCTTGCAAAGAATGGAGAACGAGCCAACTGAAAGTCTTCCGTAGTAGCCTTCTTGGATTCACACCAAGACACATTGTCTCCAAACACAGTGGTAAGGCTTTGCCATTACTTCTTTTCTAACCTGAAGAAGTGTGGAAATTATTTCACTGGGAATGCCCTTTCTGGCTAGGATATGGCGTTCAACCACCACGCCGTCAAACGCAGCCGCAGTAAGTCTTGATACACGCCAGGATCTTGCTGTAACAGTTCCTCACGTAGCGGAAGAGGCCACGGATCTTCTATGAGTAAATCTTGAAGAACTGGATACCAAACCCTCCTTGGTTAGACTGGAACAATGAGGATCGCCTGAACCTTTGTTCTTTTTACGTTTAACACCTACCGAAGAGTGAAAACAGAGGAGACACATAGACCGACTGAAAAAACCCAAGGTGTCCCGATGACGTCCACTGCTATAGCTTGAGTGTCCCCTGACCCGGAACAATATCCCTGCGATCTCTCGTTGAGGCGAGAAAGCAACATGCCCACTAGAGGAACTCCTCAAAGACTTGTCACTTCAGTGAAAACTTCGACGACGACTTTATTTCTCCCAGCGGAAAACCTGTTTCGGCTTCTGCCATTGCTGCTTTGCTCCTTGTTCCGCCCTAGCAGCTTACTTACACCACTGCTGTCAAGTCGTCCGACAGAAGTAACACGGCGGATCACGAAGCATATGTTCAATGAAAATAGCTCTTAATTCAAGAAAGCTTATTGCAGACCAGCTTCCCAGCTTGACCCTTTCCTCTGGAAATACATCCCTTGCAAGGACTGCTCCCCAGTCTCGGAAATCTGCATGCATGGACACCAGGATCTCATCCTGGATTCGAACCCTCGTCCCCCTAGGAGGTGAGAACTGAGCAGACCCCACAGGAGCGATATCGTGGCCATTAGGATTATATTCCGGTTGATGTGCAAGTGAGACCCGGACCACATTTCCAACTGGCTCCGTGAAAACCACTCTGGCATTTGACCAGCTCACCGAAAAAGGCCTCTTAGGCCGCACCCATCTTCTTCATCAACGGAACATATTGATGGATTGTCACTGCAAATCTGATCCGACTCAGGATCCTCAGACCTCTTTCCACAGGAACACACCGAACTTCAACCGTTCCGTATCCACTCCGATACCCACCTCGGTTGTCTGCGTCGTTGGGAATAACAGCCTTCCCCTGTGTTGAAGAACAGTCAGAGAGAAACCAACGATTTGCACCACTTGTGTCTTGATCTCGCCTCAATCAGGAGAGCGTCCCAGTACAGAAAAACAATGGCTCTTACTATTGAAAGAATACCATCCTACTGCTATCACACCAGTAAAATGGGAAAAAATCCTGAATATCCATCCAGGTAAGCTGAATGCGGAGAACACCGCATTTAAACCCATTTCTACCATTACGTGCTGGAGCTCTCTGGTCCGAGAGAATCCATCCTGTAGTTCAACCACGTAAAGAGAAATCTTTGTTTTGTTTTTTTGTTACAAAGGGACAGCCGGACAACGCCCTGAACCTGACGCAACTCTGGTATGGCGTCGCGTACTACCTCCCCTTCCAGAGGGGAAACGGCAAGATCTATTTGAAAAATCAGTGAGTGGAAACATCTGTAAACGCCAGAATGTCCCCCTTTGGATTCTATACTTAACTCACAGGTCCTAGTCCATTCCCAGACTGACTGAAAAGTAGTAGACGAGCTCCTACCAGAGTGGCCTCCAGCCAGATAGACCCAGCGACATGCGGTAGATGTGGTAGAAACAGAAACAGACATCCACTTCTGCGAACCTAACAAGGCTGCAGAACTCTTACCTTTTCACCTTCTACTATATCGAACCGGTTAAAATGATTGTAACCCACAACAGAATGCGTCACCAACCGTTGTGAAGGAGTCTAACTCACGAAGTTAGATTTACCAGTAGTATCTGCCGAGATTGACTGAACTAAGGCATATCTCTCGGAGGCAGCCTCAGCATTCCCCCGGCCACACCTCCTGCATTCGCACGGTAGCCTGCCGCAATGTTATAGAGAAAAATCAACCTAAGAAACATCGACTCTCTCTTTAGGGTAATACTATCGGATGCCTTTCCGAATATAAACACTCCCACATGTGCATGTAATGCAAATAACTCCAAAGCATAGAAATAAAAATAATCAGAATTTACTTACCGATAATTCTATTTCTCATAGTCCGTAGTGGATGCTGGGGACTCTGAAAGGACCATGGGGAATAGCGGCTCCGCAGGAGACTGGGCACAAAGTAAAAGCTTTAGGACTAGCTGGTGTGCACTGGCTCCTCCCCCTATGACCCTCCTCCAAGCCTCAGTTAGGATACTGTGCCCGGACGAGCGTACACAATAAGGAAGGATTTTGAATCCCGGGTAAGACTCATACCAGCCACACCAATCACACCGTACAACTTGTGATCTGAACCCAGTTAACAGCATGATAACAGAAGGAGCCTCTGAAAAGATGGCTCACAACAACAATAACCCGATTTTTGTAACAATAACTATGTACAAGTAATGCAGACAATCCGCACTTGGGATGGGCGCCCAGCATCCACTACGGACTATGAGAAATAGAATTATCGGTAAGTAAATTCTTATTTTCTCTAACGTCCTAGTGGATGCTGGGGACTCCGAAAGGACCATGGGGATTATACCAAAAGCTCCCAAACGGGCGGGAGAGTGCGGATGACTCTGCAGCACCGAATGAGAGAACTCCAGGTCCTCCTCAGCCAGGGTATCAAATTTGTAGAATTTAGCAAACGTGTTTGCCCCTGACCAAGTAGCTGCTCGGCAAAGTTGTAAAGCAGAGACCCCTCGGGCAGCCGCCCAAGATGAGCCCACTTTCCGTGTGGAATGGGCTTTTACAGATTTTGGCTGTGGCAGGCCTGCCACAGAATGTGCAAGCTGAATTGTACTACAAATCCAACGAGCAATCGTCTGCTTAGAAGCAGGAGCACCCAGCTTGTTGGGTGCATACAGGATAAACAGCGAATCAGATTTCCTGACTCCAGCCGTCCTGGAAACATATTTTCAGGGCCCTGACTACGTCCAGCAACTTGGAATCCTCCAAGTCCCTAGTAGCCGCAGGCACCACAATAGGCTGGTTTAAGTGAAATGCTGAAACCACCTTAGGGAGAAATTGAGGACGAGTCCTCAATTCTGCCCTGTCCGTATGAAAAATTAGGTAAGGGCTTTTATAGGATAAAGCCGCCAATTCTGAGACACGCCTGGCTGAAGCCAGGGCTAACAGCATTACCACTTTCCATGTGAGATATTTTAAGTCCACAGTGGTGAGTGGTTCAAACCAATGTGATTTTAGGAATCCCAAAACTACATTGAGATCCCAAGGTGCCACTGGAGGCACAAAAGGAGGCTGTATATGCAGTACTCCCTTGATAAACGTCTGAACTTCAGGAACAGAAGCCAGTTCTTTTTGGAAGAATATTGACAGGGCCGAAATTTGAACCTTAATGGACCCTAATTTGAGGCCCATAGACAGTCCTGTTTGCAGGAAATGCAGGAAACGACCCAGTTGAAATTTCTCTATAGGGGCCTTCCTGGCCTCGCACCACGCAACATATTTACGCCAAATACGGTGATAATGTTGTATGGTTACATCCTTCCTGGCTTTGATCAGGGTAGGGATGACTTCATCCGGAATGCCTTTTTCCTTCAGGATCCGGCGTTCAACCACCATACCGTCAAACGCAGCCGCGGTAAGTCTTGGAACAGACATGGTCCCTGCTGGAGCAGGTCCTTTCTTAGAGGTAGAGGCCACGGGTCTTCCGTGAGCATCTCTTGAATTTCCGGGTACCAAGTCCTTCTTGGCCAATCCGGAGCCACGAGTATAGTCTTTACTCCTCTCCTTCTTATGATTCTCAGTACTTTTGGTATGAGAGGAAGAGGAGGGAACACATACACTGACTGGTACACCCACGGTGTTACCAGAGCGTCCACAGCTATTGCCTGAGGGTCCCTTGACCTGGCGCAATATCTGTCCAGTTTTTTGTTGAGGCGGGACGCCATCATGTCCACCTTTGGTTTTTCCCAACGGTTCACAATCATGTGGAAGACTTCTGGGTGAAGTCCCCACTCCCCCGGGTGAAGATCTTGTCTGCTGAGGAAGTCTGCTTCCCAGTTGTCCACTCCCGGAATGAACACTGCTGACAGTGCTATCACATGATTTTCCAACCAGCGAAGAATCCTTGCCACTTCCGTCATTGCCCTCCTGCTTCTTGTGCCGCCCTGTCTGTTTACGTGGGCGACTGCCGTGATGTTGTCCGACTGGATCAACACCGGCTGACCCTGAAGCAGAGGTCTTGCCTGACTTAGGGCATTGTAAATGGCCCTTAGTTCCAGGATATTTATGTGAAGTGACGTTTCCATGCTTGACCACAAGCCCTGGAAATTTCTTCCCTGTGTGACTGCTCCCCAGCCTCTCAGGCTGGCATCCGTGGTCACTAGGACCCAATCCTGAATGCCGAATCTGCGGCCCTCTAGGAGATGAGCACTCTGTAACCACCACAGGAGAGACACCCTTGTCCTTGGAGACAGGGTTATCCGCTGATGCATTTGAAGATGCGATCCGGACCATTTGTGCAGCAGATCCCACTGAAAAGTTCTTGCGTGGAATCTGCCGAATGGAATCGCTTCGTAAGAAGCCACCATCTTTCCCAGGACCCTTGTGCATTGATGTACTGACACTTGGCCTGGTCTTAGGAGGTTCCTGACTAGTTCGGATAACTCCTTGGCTTTCTCCTCCGGGAGAAACACCTTTTTCTGTACTGTGTCCAGAATCACCCCTAGGAACAGCAGACGTATCGTCGGAATCAGCTGCGATTTTGGAATATTTAGAATCCATCCGTGCTGTCGTAGTACTACTTGAGATAGTGCTACTCCGACCTCTAACTGTTTTCTGGACCTTGCCCTTATCAGGAGATCGTCCAAGTAAGGGATAATTAAGACGCCTTTTCTTCGAAGAAGAATCATCATTTCGGCCATTACCTTGGTAAAGACCCGGGGTGCCGTGGACAATCCAAACGGCAGCGTCTGAAACTGATAGTGACAGTTCTGTACCACAAACCTGAGGTACCCTTGGTGAGAAGGGCAAATTGGGACATGGAGGTAAGCATCCTTGATGTCCAGAGACACCATAAAGTCCCCTTCTTCCAGGTTCGCTATCACTGCTCTGAGTGACTCCATCTTGAACTTGAACCTTTTTATGTAAGTGTTCAAGGATTTCAGATTTAAAATGGGTCTCACTGAGCCGTCCGGCTTCGGAACCACAAACAGCGTGGAATAATACCCCGTTCCCTGTTGTAGGAGGGGTACCTTGATTATCACCTGCTGGGAATACAGCTTGTGAATGGCTTCCAATACCGCCTCCCTGTCGGGGGGAGACGTTGGTAAAGCAGACTTCAGGAACCGGCGAGGGGGAGACGTCTCGAATTCCAATTTGTACCCCTGAGATACTACCTGCAGGATCCAGGGGTCCACTTGCGAGTGAGCCCACTGCGCGCTGAAATTCTTGAGACGGGCCCCCACCGTGCCTGAGTCCGCTTGTAAGGCCCCAGCGTCATGCTGAGGACTTGGCAGAAGCGGGGGAGGGCTTCTGTTCGTGGGAAGAGGCTGTTTGCTGCAGTCTTTTTCCCCTTACTCTGCCCCGGGGCAGATATGAGTGGCCTTTTGCCCGCTTGCCCTTATGGGGACGAAAGGACTGAGCCTGAAAAGACGGTATCTTTTTCTGCTGCGAGGTGACTTGGGGTAAAAAGGTGGATTTTCCAGCCGTTGCCGTGGCCACCAGGTCCGATAGACCGACCCCAAATAACTCCTCCCCTTTATACGGCAATACTTCCATATGCCGTTTGGAATCCGCATCCCCTGACCACTGTCGCGTCCATAATCCTCTTCTGGCAGAAATGGACATTGCACTTACTCTTGATGCCAGAGTGCAAATATCCCTCTGTGCATCTCGCATATATAGAAATGCATCCTTTAAATGCTCTATAGTCAATAATATATTGTCCCTGTCCAGGGTATCAACATTTTCAGTCAGGGAATCCGACCAAGCCACCCCTGCACATCCAGGCTGCGGCGATTGCTGGTCGCAGTATAATACCAGTATGTGTGTATATACTTTTTAGGATATTTTCCAGCTTCCTATCAGCTGGTTCCTTGAGGGCGGCCGTATCAGGAGACGGTAACGCCACTTGTTTTGATAAGCGTGTAAGCGCCTTATCTACGCTAGGGGGTGTTTCCCAACGCGCCCTAACCTCTGGCGGGAAAGGGTATAATGCCAATAATTTTTTAGAAATTAGCAGTTTTTTATCGGGGGAAACCCACGCTTCATCACACACCTCATTTAATTCATCTGATTCAGGAAAAACTACGGGTAGTTATTTCACACCCCATATAATACCCTTTTTTGTGGTACTTGTAGTATCAGAAATGTTCAAAACCTCCTTCATTGCCGTGATCATGTAACGTGTGGCCCTACTGGAAAATACGTTCGTTTCCTCACCGTCGACACTGGAGTCAGTGTCCGTGTCAGTGTCTGTATCGACCTGAGGTAACGGGCGTTTTATAGCCCTTGACGGTGTTTGAGACGCCTGTACAGGTATTAACTGATTTGCCGGCTGTCTCATGTCGTCAACAGTCTTTTGTAAAGTGCCGACACTATCACGTAATTCTTTCCATAAGACCATCCAGTCAGGTGTCGACTCCCTAGGGGGTGACATCACTAACACAGGCAATTGCTCCGCCTCCACACCATTTTCCTCCTCATACATGTCGACACAGCGTACCGACACACAGCACACACACAGGGAATGCTCTGACAGAGGACAGGACCCCACTAGCCCTTTGGGGAGACAGAGGGAGAGTTTGCCAGCACACATCAGAGCGCTATATATATATATATATATATATATATATATATACACACACACAGGGATAACCTTATATAAGTGTTTTTCCCTAATATAGCAGCTGTATATATTAATATGCCAATTTAGTGCCCCCCCTCTCTTGTTTTACCCTGTTTCTGTAGTGCAGGACTGCAGGGGAGAGTCAGGGAGCCTTCCTCCAACGGAGCTGTGAGGAAAAAATGGCGCTTGTGTGCTGAGGAGATAGGCTCCGCCCCTTTTTCGGCGGCCTTTCTCGCGCTTTTTTGTGGAAAACTGGCAGGGGTTAAATACATCCATATAGCCCAGGAGCTATATGTGATGTATTTTTAGCCATTTAAGGTATTTTCATTGCGTCCCAGGGCGCCCCCCCCCCCAGCGCCCTGCACCCTCAGTGACCGGAGTGTGAAGTGTGCTGAGAGCAATGGCGCACATCTGCGGTGCTGTGCGCTACCTTATTGAAGACAGGACGTCTTCTGCCGCCGATTTTCCGGACCTCTTCACTCTTCTGGCTCTGTAAGGGGGCCGGCGGCGCGGCTCCGGGACCCATCCATGGCTGGGCCTGTGATCGTCCCTCTGGAGCTAATGTCCAGTAGCCTAAGAAGCCCAATCCACTCTGCACGCAGGTGAGTTCGCTTCTTCTCCCCTTAGTCCCTCGATGCAGTGAGCCTATTGCCAGCAGGTCTCACTGATAATAAAAAAACCTATTTAAACTTTTACTCTAAGCAGCTCAGGAGAGCCACCTAAATTGCACCCTTCTCGTTCGGGCACAAAATCTTAACTGAGGCTTGGAGGAGGGTCATAGGGGGAGGAGCCAGTGCACACCAGCTAGTCCTAAAGCTTTTACTTTGTGCCCAGTCTCCTGCGGAGCCGCTATTCCCCATGGTCCTTTCGGAGTCCCCAGCATCCACTAGGACGTTAGAGAAAATTCTATTTCTCATAGTCCGTAGTGGATGCTGGGGACTCCGAATGGACCATGGGGAATAGCGGCTCCGCAGGAGACTGGGCACAAAAGTAAAAAGCTTTAGGACTACCTGGTGTGCACTGGCTCCTCCCCCTATGACCCTCCTCCAAGCCTCAGTTAGGATACTGTGCCCGGACGAGCGTACACAATAAGGAAGGATTTTGAATCCCGGGTAAGACTCATACCAGCCACACCAATCACACCGTATAACTTGTGATCTGAACCCAGTTAACAGCATGATAACAGAAGGAGCCTCTGAAAAGATGGCTCACAACAACAATAACCCGATTTTTGTAACAATAACTATGTACAAGTAATGCAGACAATCCGCACTTGGGATGGGCGCCCAGCATCCACTACGGACTATGAGAAATAGAATTATCGGTAAGTAAATTCTTATTTTCTCTAACGTCCTAGTGGATGCTGGGAACTCCGAAAGGACCATGGGGATTATACCAAAGCTCCCAAACGGGCGGGAGAGTGCGGATGACTCTGCAGCACAGAATGAGAGAACTCCAGGTCCTCCTCAGCCAGGGTATCAAATTTGTAGAATTTAGCAAACGTGTTTGCCCCTGACCAAGTAGCTGCTCGGCAAAGTTGTAAAGCCGAGACCCCTCGGGCGGCCGCCCAAAATGAGCCCACTTTCCGTGTGGAATGGGCTTTTACAGATTTTGGCTCTGGCAGGCCTGCCACAGAATGTGCAAGCTGAATTGTACTACAAATCCAACGAGCAATCGTCTGCTTAGAAGCAGAAGCACCCAGCTTGTTGGGTGCATACAGGATAAACAGCGAGTCAGATTTTCTGACTCCAGCCGTCCTGGAAACATATATTTTCAGGGCCCTGACTACGTCCAGCAACTTGGAATCCTCCAAGTCCCTAGTAGCCGCAGGCACCACAATAGGCTGGTTTAAGTGAAATGCTGAAACCACCTAAGGGAGAAATTGAGGACGAGTCCTCAATTCTGCCCTGTCCGTATGAAAAATTAGGTAAGGGCTTTTATAGGATAAAGCCGCCAATTCTGAGACACGCCTGGCTGAAGCCAGGGCTAACAGCATTACCACTTTCCATGTGAGATATTTAAGTCCACAGTGGTGAGTGGTTCAAACCAATGTGATTTTAGGAATCTTAAAACTACATTGAGATCCCAAGGTGCCACTGGAGGCACAAAAGGAGGCTGTATATGCAGTACTCCCTTGACAAACGTCTGAACTTCAGGAACAGAAGCTAGTTCTTTTTGGAAGAATATTGACAGGGCCGAAATTTGAACCTTAATGGACCCTAATTTGAGGCCCATAGACAGTCCTGTTTGCAGGAAATGCAGGAATCGACCCAGTTGAAATTCCTCTGTAGGGGCCTTCCTGGCCTCGCACCACGCAACATATTTACGCCAAATACGGTGATAATGTTGTACGGTTACATCCTTCCTGGCTTTGATCAGGGTAGGGATGACTTCATCCGGAATGCCTTTTTCCTTCAGGATCCGGCGTTCAACCGCCATGCCGTCAAACGCAGCCGCGGTAAGTCTTGGAACAGACATGGTCCCTGCTGGAGCAGGTCCTTTCTTAGAGGTAGAGGCCACGGGTCTTCCGTGAGCATCTCTTGAATTTCCGGGTACCAAGTCCTTCTTGGCCAATCCGGAGCCACGAGTATAGTCTTTACTCCTCTCCTTCTTATGATTCTCAGTACTTTTGGTATGAGAGGAAGAGGAGGGAACACATACACTGACTGGTACACCCACGGTGTTACCAGAGCGTCCACAGCTATTGCCTGAGGGTCCCTTGACCTGGCGCAATATCTGTCCAGTTTTTTGTTGAGGCGGGACGCCATCATGTCCACCTTTGGTTTTTCCCAACGGTTCACAATCATGTGGAAGACTTCTGGGTGAAGTCCCCACTCCCCCGGGTGAAGATCGTGTCTGCTGAGGAAGTCTGCTTCCCAGTTGTCCACTCCCGGAATGAACACTGCTGACAGTGCGATCACATGATTTTCCGCCCAGCGCAGAATCCTTGCCACTTCCGTCATTGCCCTCCTGCTTCTTGTGCCGCCCTGTCTGTTTACGTGGGCGACTGCCGTGATGTTGTCCGACTGGATCAACACCGGCTGACCTTGAAGCAGAGGTCTTGCCTGACTTAGGGCATTGTAAATGGCCCTTAGTTCCAGGATATTTATGTGAAGTGACGTTTCCATGCTTGACCACAAGCCCTGGAAATTTCTTCCCTGTGTGACTGCTCCCCAGCCTCTCAGGCTGGCATCCGTGGTCACCAGGACCCAATCCTGAATGCCGAATCTGCGGCCCTCTAGGAGATGAGCACTCTGTAACCACCACAGGAGAGACACCCTTGTCCTTGGAGACAGGGTTATCCGCTGATGCATTTGAAGATGCGATCCGGACCATTTGTCCAGCAGATCCCACTGAAAAGTTCTTGCGTGGAATCTGCCGAATGGAATCGCTTCGTAAGAAGCCACCATCTTTCCCAGGACCCTTGTGCATTGATGTACTGAACACTTGGCCTGGTCTTAGGAGGTTCCTGACTAGGTCGGATAACTCCCTGGCTTTCTCTTCCGGGAGAAACACCTTTTTCTGTACTGTGTCCAGAATCATTCCCAGGAACAGCAGACGTGTCGTCGGAATCAGCTGCGATTTTGGAATATTTAGAATCCATCCGTGCTGTCGTAGTACTACTTGAGATAGTGCTACTCCGACCTCTAACTGTTCTCTGGACCTTGCCCTTATCAGGAGATCGTCCAAGAAAGGGATAATTAAGACGCCTTTTCTTCGAAGAAGAATCATCATTTCGGCCATTACCTTGGTAAAGACCCGGGGTGCCGTGGACAATCCAAACGGCAGCGTCTGAAACAGATAGTGACAGTTCTGTACCACAAACCTGAGGTACCCTTGGTGAGAAGGGCAAATTGGGACATGGAGGTAAGCATCCTTGATGTCCAGAGACACCATATAGTCCCCTTCTTCCAGGTTCGCTATCACTGCTGTGAGTGACTCCATCTTGAACTTGAACCTTTTTATGTAAGTGTTCAAGGATTTCAGATTTAAAATGGGTCTCACCGAGCCGTCCGGCTTCGGTACCACAAACAGCGTGGAATAATACCCCTTTCCCTGTTGTAGGAGGGGTACCTTGATTATCACTTGCTGGGAATACAGCTTGTGAATGGCCTCCAATACCGCCTCCCTGTCGGGGGGAGACGTTGGTAAAGCAGACTTCAGGAACCGGCGAGGGGGAGACGTCTCGAATTCCAATTTGTACCCCTGAGATACTACCTGCAGGATCCAGGGGTCCACTTGCGAGTGAGCCCACTGCGCGCTGAAATTCTTGAGACGGGCCCCCACCGTGTCTGAGTCCGCTTGTAAGGCCCCAGCGTCATGCTGAGGACTTGGCAGAAGCGGGGGAGGGCTTCTGTTCGTGGGAAGAGGCTGTCTGCTGCAGTCTTTTTCCCCTTCCTCTGCCCCGGGGCAGATATGAGTGGCCTTTTGCCCGCTTTCCCTTATGGGGACGAAAGGACTGAGCCTGAAAAGACGGTATCTTTTTCTGCTGCGAGGTGACTTGGGGTAAAAAGGTGGGTTTCCCAGCCGTTGCCGTGGCCACCAGGTCCGATACACCGACCCCAAATAACTCCTCCCCTTTATACGGCAATACTGCCATATGCCGTTTGGAATCCGCATCCCCTGACCACTGTCGCGTCCATAATCCTCTTCTGGCAGAAATGGACATCGCACTTACTCTTGATGCCAGAGTGCAAATATCTCTCTGTGCATCTCGCATATATAGAAATGCATCCTTTAAATGCTCTATAGTCAATAATATATTGTCCCTGTCCAGGGTATCAATATTTTCAGTCAGGGAATCCGACCAAGCCACCCCAGCACTGCACATCCAGGCTGCGGCGATTGCTGGTCGCAGTATAATACCAGTATGTGTGTATATACTTTTAAGGATATTTTCCAGCTTCCTATCAGCTGGTTCCTTGAGGGCGGCCGTATCAGGAGACGGTAACGCCACTTGTTTTGATAAGCGTGTGAGCGCCTTATCTACCCTAGGGGGTGTTTCCCAACGCGCCCTAACCTCTGGCGGGAAAGGGTATAATGCCAATAATTTTTTAGAAATTAGCAGTTTATCGGGGGAAACCCACGCTTCATCACACACCTCATTTAATTCATCTGATTCGGGAAAAACTACGGGTAGTTTTTTCACACCCCACATAATACCCTTTTTTGTGGTACTTGTAGTATCAGAAATGTTCAAAACCTCCTTCATTGCCGTGATCATGTAACGTGTGGCCCTACTGGAAAATACGTTTGTTTCCTCACCGTCGACACTGGAGTCAGTGTCTGTGTCTGGGTCTGTATCGACCTGAGGTAACGGGCGCTTTAGAGCCCCTGACGGTGTTTGAGATGCCTGTACAGGTATTAACTGATTTGCCGGCTGTCTCATGTCGTCAACAGTCTTTTGTAAAGTGCTGACATTATCACGTAATTCTTTCCATAAGACCATCCAGTCAGGTGTCGACTCCCTAGGGAGTGACATCACTAACACAGGCAATTGCTCCGCCTCCACACCATTTTCCTCCTCATACATGTCGACAACGTACCGACACACAGCACACACACAGGGAATGCTCTGATAGAGGACAGGACCCCACTAGCCCTTTGGGGAGACAGAGGGAGAGTTTGCCAGCACACACCAGAGCGCTATATATATATATATATATATATATATATATATATATATATATATATATATATATATATATATATACACACAGGGATAACCTTATATAAGTGTTTTTCCCTAATATAGCTGCTGTATAGATTTATATGCCAATTTAGTGCCCCCCTCTCTTGTTTTACCCTGTTTCTGTAGTGCAGGACTGCAGGGGAGAGTCAGGGAGCCTTCCTCCAACGGAGCTGTGAGGAAAAAATGGCGCCAGTGTGCTGAGGAGATAGGCTCCGCCCCCTTCACGGCGGCCTTTCTCCCGCTTTTTTATGGAAAATTGGCAGGGGTTAAATGCATCCATATAGCCCAGGAGCTATATGTGATGCATTTTTTGCCATCCAAGGTGTTTTTATTGCGTCTCAGGGCGCCCCCCCCCAGCGCCCTGCACCCTCAGTGACCGGAGTGTGAAGTGTGCTGAGAGCAATGGCGCACAGCTGCGGTGCTGTGCGCTACCTTATTGAAGACAGGACGTCTTCTGCCGCCGATTTTCCGGACCTCTTCATTCTTCTGGCTCTGTAAGGGGGCCGGCGGCGCGGCTCTGGGACCCATCCATGGCTGGGCCTGTGATCGTCCCTCTGGAGCTAATGTCCAGTAGCCTAAGAAGCCCAATCCACTCTGCACGCAGGTGAGTTCGCTTCTTCTCCCCTTAGTCCCTCGGTGCAGTGAGCCTGTTGCCAGCAGGTCTCACTGAAAATAAAAAACCTACTTTAAACTTTTACACTAAGCAGCTCAGGAGAGCCCCTTAGCCTGCACCCGTCTCGTTCGGGCACAAAAATCTAACTGGGGCTTGGAGGAGGGTCATAGGGGGAGGAGCCAGTGCACACCAGGTAGTCCTAAAGCTTTTTACTTTTGTGCCCAGTCTCCTGCGGAGCCGCTATTCCCCATGGTCCTTTCGGAGTCCCCAGCATCCACTAGGACGTTAGAGAAAATAATTTACTTACCGATAATTCTATTTCTCGTAGTCCGTAGTGGATGCTGGGAACTCCGTAAGGACCATGGGGAATAGCGGCTCCGCAGGAGACTGGGCACATCTAAAGAAAGCTTTAGGACTATCTGGTGTGCACTGGCTCCTCCCCCTATGACCCTCCTCCAAGCCTCAGTTAGGATACTGTGCCCGGACGAGCGTACACAATAAGGAAGGATTTTGAATCCCGGGTAAGACTCATACCAGCCACACCAATCACACCGTACAACTTGTGATATGAAACCCTACGGACTACGAGAAATAGAATTATCGGTAAGTAAATTCTTATTTTCTCTGACGTCCTAGTGGATGCTGGGAACTCCGTAAGGACCATGGGGATTATACCAAAAGCTCCCAAACGGGCGGGAGAGTGCGGATGACTCTGCAGCACCGAATGAGAGAACTCCAGGTCCTCCTCAGCCAGGGTATCAAATTCGTAGAATTTTGCAAACGTGTTTGCCCCTGACCAAGTAGCTGCTCGGCAAAGTTGTAAAGCCGAGACCCCTCGGGCAGCCGCCCAAGATGAGCCCACCGTCCTTGTGGAATGGGCTTTTATTGATTTAGGCTGCGGTAATCGTACCATACACACACACATACATATTATATATATATATATATATATATATATATATATATATATATATATATATATATATATATATATACACACACACACATATATATACATACACACACATATATATATATATATATATATATATATATATATATATATATATATATACACACACACACACACACATAATAAGATTTTACTTACCGATAAATCTATTTCTCGTAGTCCGTAGTGGATGCTGGGACTCCGTAAGGACCATGGGGAATAGCGGCTCCGCAGGAGACAGGGCACAAAATAAAAGCTTGAGATATCAGGTGGTGTGCACTGGCTCCTCCCCCTATGACCCTCCTCCAAGCCAGTTAGGATACTGTGCCCGGACGAGCGTACATAATAAGGAAGGATATTGAATCCCGGGTAAGACTCATACCAGCCACACCAATCACACCGTACAACTCGTGATCTGAACCCAGTTAACAGTATGATAATTTTAAAGGAGCCTCTGAAAAGATGGCTCAACAATAATAACCCGAATTTTTTGTAACAATAACTATATACAAGTATTGCAGACAATCCGCACTAGGGATGGGCGCCCAGCATCCACTACGGACTACGAGAAATAGATTTATCGGTAAGTAAAATCTTATTTTCTCTAACGTCCTAAGTGGATGCTGGGACTCCGTAAGGACCATGGGGATTATACCAAAGCTCCCAAACGGGCGGGAGAGTGCGGATGACTCTGCAGCACCGAATGAGAGAACTCCAGGTCCTCCTCAGCCAGGGTATCAAATTCGTAGAATTTAGCAAACGTGTTTGCCCCTGACCAAGTAGCTGCTCGGCAAAGTTGTAAAGCCGAGACCCCTCGGGCAGCCGCCCAAGATGAGCCCACTTTCCTTGTGGAATGGGCTTTTACTGATTTTGGCTGTGGCAATCCTGCCACGGAATGTGCAAGCTGAATTGTACTACAAATCCAACGAGCAATCGTCTGCTTTGAAGCAGGAGCACCCAGCTTGTTGGGTGCATACAGGATAAACAGCGAGTCAGTTTTCCTGACTCCAGCCGTCCTGGAAACATATATTTTCAAGGCCCTGACAACGTCCAGCAACTTAGAGTCCTCTAAGTCCCTAGTAGCCGAAGGTAACACAATAGGTTGGTTCATGTGAAATGCTGAAACCACCTTAGGTAGAAATTGAGGACGAGTCCTCAATTCCGCCCTGTCAGAATGAAAATTTAGGTAAGGGCTTTTACATGATAAAGCCGCCAATTCTGACACACGCCTAGCTGAAGCCAAGGCCAACAGCATCGACACCTTCCACGTGAGATATTTTAAATCTACCGTAGACAATGGTTCAAACCAGTGTGATTTTAGAAATCTCAACACAACATTGAGATCCCAAGGTGCCACTGGAGGCACAAAAGGAGGCTGTATGTGCAGCACCCCTTTCACAAATGTCTGAACTTCAGGTACTGAAGCCAGTTCTTTCTGGAAGAATATCGACAGGGCCGAAATTTGAACCTTAATGGACCCTAATTTTAGGCCCATAGACAGTCCTGTTTGCAGGAAATGCAAGAAACGACCCAGTTGAAATTCCTGTGTAGGGGCCTTCTTGGCCTCACACCACGCAACATATTTACGCCAAATGCGGTGATAATGTTTTGCGGTTACTTCCTTTCTGGCTTTTACCAGAGTAGGGATGACTTCTTCTGGAATGCCCTTGTCCTTCAGGATCCGGCGTTCAACCGCCATGCCGTCAAACGCAGCCGCGGTAAGTCTTGGAACAGACAAGGCCCCTGCAGTAGCAGGTCCTGTCTTAGAGGTAGAGGCCACGGTTCGTCCGTGAGCATCTCTTGAAGTTCCGGGTACCAAGACCTTCTTGGCCAATCTGGAACCACGAGTATAGTTCTTACTCCTCTCCTTCTTATGATTCTCAATACTTTCGGTATGAGGGGCAGAGGAGGGAATACATACACTGACTGGTACACCCACGGCGTTACCAGAGCGTCCACTGCTATTGCCTGAGGGTCCCTTGACCTGGCGCAATATCTGTCCAGTTTTTTGTTTAGACGTGACGCCATCATGTCCACCTTTGGTCTTTCCCAACGGTTTACAATTTGGTGGAAGACTTCTGGGTGAAGTCCCCACTCTCCCGGGTGAAGGTCGTGTCTGCTGAGGAAGTCTGCTTCCCAGTTGTCCACTCCCGGAATGAACACTGCTGACAGTGCTATCACATGATTTTCCGCCCAGCGAAGAATCCTTGCAGTTTCTGCCATTGCCCTCCTGCTTCTCGTGCCGCCCTGTCTGTTTATGTGGGCGACTGACGTGATGTTGTCCGACTGGATCAACACCGCCTGACCCTGAAGCAGAGGTTTTGCTTGAATTAAGGCATCGTAAATGGCCCTTAGTTCTAGAATGTTTATATGAAGAGATGTTTTCCATGCTTGACCACAAGCCCTGGAAATTCCTTCCCTGTGTGACTGCTCCCCAGCCTCTCAGGCTGGCATCCGTGGTTACCAGGATCCAATCCTGAATGCCAAATCTGCGGCCCTCTAGTAGATGAGCCCTCTGAAGCCACCACAGGAGAGACACCCTTGTCCTTGGCGACAGGGTTATCCGTTGATGCATCTGAAGATGCGATCCGGACCATTTTCCCAGTAGATCCCACTGAAAAGTTCTTGCATGGAATCTTCCGAATGGAATCGCTTCGTAAGAAGCCACCATTTTTCCCAGGACCCTTGTGCACTGATGCACTGAGACCTGTCCTGGTTTTAGGAGGTTCCTGACTAGCTCGGATAACTCCCTGGCCTTCTCCTCCGGGAGAAACACCTTCTTCTGGACAGTGTCCAGAATCATTCCTAAGAACAGTAGACGTGTCGTTGGAATCAGCTGCGATTTTGGAATATTTAGAATCCATCCGTGCTGACTTAGCACTACCTGAGATAGTGCCACTCCGACTTCTAACTGTTCCTTGGTTCTTGCCCTTATCAGGAGATCGTCCAAGTAAGGGATAATTAAGATGCCTTTTCTTCGTAGAAGAATCATTTCGGCCATTACCTTGGTAAAGACCCGAGGCGCCGTGGACAATCCAAACGGCAGCGTCTGAAACTGATAATGACAGTTTTGTACTACAAACCTGAGGTACCCTTGGTGAGAAGGATATATTGGGACGTGGAGATACGCATCCTTGATGTCCAGCGACACCATATAGTCCCCCTCTTCCAGGTTCGCTATCACCGCTCTGAGTGACTCCATCTTGAATTTGAACCTTTTTATGTAAGTGTTCAAAGATTTTAGATTTAATATTGGTCTCACCGAGCCGTCCGGCTTCGGTACCACAAATAGTGTGGAATAATACCCCTTCCCCTGTTGTAAGAGGGGTACCTTGATTATCACCTGCTGGGAGTACAGCTTGTGAATGGCTTCCAGAACTGCCTCCCTGTCGGAGGGAGACTTTGGTTTTGTCTGAGTCTGCTTGTAAAGCCCCAGCGTCATGCTGAAGACTTGGCAGAAGCAGGGGAGGGCTTCTGCTCCTGGGAAGCGGCTGCATGGTGCTGCCTTTTTCCTCTTCCTCTGCCCTTGGGCAGAAAAGAGTGACCTTTTGCTCGCTTGTACTTATGGGAACGAAAGGACTGAGTTTGAAAAGACTGTCTTTTTCTGTTGATGTGAAGTAACCTGGGGTAAAAAGGTGGATTTTCCAGCCGTTGCCGTGGCCACCAGGTCTGTTAGACCAGCCCCAAATAACTCCTCCCCCTTATACGGCAATACTTCCATGTGCCGTTTGGAATCTGCGTCCCCTGACCACTGTCTGGTCCATAATGCTCTTCTGGCAGAGATGGACATTGCGCTTACTCTTGATGCCAGGGTACAAATATCCCTCTGCGCATCACGCATATATAGCAATGCATCCTTTAAATGTTCTATAGTTAACAGAATATTGTCCCTATCCAGGGTATCAATATTCTCAGTCAGGGAATCCGCCCATGCGACTCCAGCACTGCACATCCAGGCTGATGCGATTGCTGGTCGCAGTATAACACCAGTATGTGTGTATATTTTTTCCAGCCTCCTATCAGCTGGTTCTTTGAGGGTGGCCGTATCAGGGGACGGTAACGCTACTTGTTTAGATAAACGTGTGAGCGCCTTATCTACCCTAGGGGGTGTTTCCCACCGTGCCCTAACCTCTGGCGGGAAAGGGTATAGTGCTAATAACTTATTAGAAATTAGCGGTTTTTTATCGGGGGAAACCCACGCTTTATCACACACCTCATTTATTTCCTCAGACTCAGGAAAAACTATTGGCAGTTTTTTCACACCCCACTTAATACCCGCCTTTGAGGTATTTGTAGTGTCAGAAAGGTTCAATGCCTCTTTCATTGCCGTGATCATGTAACGTGTGGCCCTACTGGACATTACGTTTGTCTCGTCAC